>NW_022872860.1:0-36533 GCF_900324485.2 Mastacembelus armatus | reverse complement strand
TGGAGCTCCAAGTTGCTCCACTGGGAATGCAGCGACTTCAGCTCAGGCTTCCTGTGAGGACACGGCCGGCCAGTTCCGGACGCGTCCCCGCCTGCAACCACCTCCTCACCGTCCCCAGCACTCGGGTCACTCGCCTGGCGTGGCCCCAGTTTCCTCAGGGAGGATATGGCTCGCACCCCCGGCGCCCCCTTGGTTCCGCCGCCGCTGCCGTCAGGCCCCGATACCATTCCTCCAGACGCCCACAGTACCGACACTCCTCCGTTGAGACAAGGGCGTCTGGAGAGAGCATCGGCGTTGGCATGCTGCCTCCCTGGTCGGTGCTGGATTCTCAAAGTCATATTCCGCAATATTTCCAGCCACCTGGCCACCTGACCCTCGGCTGGCGGAAGTTAAACAACCAGGTCAGGCTGGCATGGCGGTCCTGAGCGGAACTTGGTTGCCACAGGGTGGGTCGCGAAATGGGCGGATCTGCCAAAATTACCGCCACACATGCTCCCGCCGGGTAACAGCAGTTTCCTCTCGGCCCGCTGAGGCTGCAGCTGTAGTACGCCACTACCCGCTCTCCAGCCTCTCCCCTCTGGAGGCACAGCTCCAACCCCACGTTACTGGCGTCCATGTCCAGCAGGAAGGGTTGACTGGGGGTCAGGGTACGCCAGGACGGGGCGACCGCGAGGGCGGCCTTCAGCTGCTGGAACGCCGCGGGGCACAGTCCTCAGACCACTCAAACCGCCGGCCCTTATCTGTTAAATTGTGCAAAGGGCTGGCAATGGTGGCAAAGTCTTTGACGAACCTTCTTTAATAAGAGGCCAGTCCTAGGAGCTTCGCAGTCCGAGATGGTTCGTTGGGGGAGGCCAGTCCCCACTGCGACCAGCTTCTCTGGGTTGGTGCCCCGCCCCTTTCGCATCACCATGTCCCAGGAAATGCGTTTGGCGAGCAAGCAGGTTGCACTTGGCCGGGTTCAACCTTACCCGGCCCCCGATGGCTGTCATGACTCCTCTCGGGTCGTTAGAACACGCCTGCTCAAAGTCTTTTGGCGTGGATAGCAGATCGTTCCGCAAATAGACCACCGCAGGGGTACGGTCTTTGAGGACCCTCTCCATTAGCTTCTCAAATGTAGCTGTGCATTGCATAGTCCAAATGGCATCAGTGTAAATTGCCACAGTCCTTGCCCTATGGTAAACGGCAGTCTTGGGTCTGGCCTCAGCGGCCAGTTTCAACTTGCCAATACCCGCTGCGGAGGTCTAGGGGTGAACCGCAGGACCCAGCTACGTAGTCCAGGCATCATCGATGCGGGGCGGGGGTTAGAGTCCTGCGGTGTGACCGCATTCAGGCGCCTATGCCACGCTAGGTTCGGGGGGCCACCCCCGGTCTTCTTACGCACCATAACCATAGGTGCGGCCGGGACTGTCTGACGTTCAATGATTGCCACTCGCTGCCATCCTCTTTGAGTCAACTCCTCAGCAGTCTGTCGCTTAGCGGAGGGGAGGCTGTTGGGGGCGTAAGCAAGAGGGAGCAGCAGATCCAAGTATCGATGGTTGTGCGGCATCAGTGCCGTCTGGTGCCAGTCCTTCTCCTCCTGGCTGCGAAACTGTCCTTGAACTCATTCAGTAGGACTTGCAGCTGTTCTTGTGCGTCGTACTTAGCTGTCGCCACTTCGCCGCCCCCAATCCTTCCATGCAGCAACAGTCTCAGGTTCGATGGAGGAGGACAGGTTGGACTGGGCGGAGGCACAGGCTGGATGTGCTGTGCACCGGGTCTGCGTTTAACTCTCCGGCCCCCCCCGCGAGTCTTTGTTTCTTGGTCCGTGGCTGGGTCTGGACATTGGGGGTTCATGGGGCTGTCGGGGGGTTGTCAGTGGAAAGGGGCTCTCTTCCTGGCTATCTCGGGCCACCGAAGCTGCACGTTTCCGTACCGAGCATGGCATGGCGGAACTCCCGACACGTTCCAACCTCGTGCCCTCCTCCCACTGGACCCATAAGTCTAGTCCAAGGATGCACGCATCTCTTATGTGCGAGCCTAGAATTCATGGCTTGTCTCGATTCTCCCACCACCACACTACAGAGTCTTTTTCCCGGCATCCATTGTCTTTTACCCTGCTAACCGTGTATTCAGGGCTATGTACATGGGGTGTCCAATACCCTTCGGCAGCGGAGGCTCCAACTGTCTCTGGTCAGCACTCCTTCTCCGCAGCAAAACAATGGGGATCCGTTCTCCTACGATACGGTCAGAGCACGGCCAGGGTGTTCCCATTCGATTTACCACCACAGTCTTAGATACAGTCCTTGTGCAGGCCGCAGCGGCCCACCGTTGGGTTAGTCATCACGAGAGGAGTTGGCGATTCGGGCAAGGGTCCTCTCACTGCCTCGCCCCGCGGCCGTTCCCGCCGGTGGCGTCATCGGGGCCCGGGGACTAGGGGCAGGGCAGTTTCTGGCGATATGGCCAGGCTCCCACACCGGTAGCAGCAGTCTGCTCTTGGTCTCCGACGGGGAACCACTTCTGGTTGGGCTTGGCTGGCCTCCTCATCCCCCGACTGTGCTACGTCCACCTCCCGCTCGACCGCTCGGGCTAGTCGTCGCTGTAGCAATGGCTGACACATCTCCGGCTCTTCTCTCAGCACCTCCTCAGCTCGCTCGGCCTCCTTCACCGCCTCTTCCAGGCCTCGAGGGGATGACAGGTGAACGTGCTGCCTCAGCCTCTCTGGCGTGAAGCCCCGCAGGAGGGCGTGGAGACCCAGCTCTTCTCTCGCTGCCCTCGGGAAGGTAGGGTAGCCCCTTCGGGTGTGTAGACGGATGTCAGCGGCGAAGGAGCCCACTCTCTCTCCCTCGCGTCTGCGGGCTAGCTCCTCCCTACTCTGCTCGGCCAAAAATCTGTTTAAGCCTCTCAGAAACGGCTACATAGGGAATGACATAGGTGTATGCCATACAGTGTAAGGCCTTAGAAACTGAAAGTCCAGTTGCCATGACTCAACCTCTAGATAACCATCCCTGAGGACTGAGAATCTACACAGACATTAAAACCCTAACTTACTTTATACAGTGGGTACGGAAAGTATTCAGACCCCTTTAAATTTTTCACTCTTTGTGTCATTGCAGCCATTTGCCAAAATTAAAAAAGTTCATTTTATTTCTCATTAATGTACACTCAGCACCCCATCTTGACAGAAAAAGACAGAAATGCAGAAATTTTTGCAAATTTATTAAAAAAGAAAAACTGAAATATCACATGGTCATAAGTATTCAGACCCTTTGCAGTGACACTCATATTTAACTCACATGCTGTCCATTCTTCTGATCCTCCTTGAGATGGTTCTGCTCCTTCATTGGAGTCCAGCTGTGTTTAATTAAACTGATTGGACTTGATTAGGAAAGGCACACACCTGTCTATATAAGACCTTACAGCTCACAGTGCATGTCAGAGCAAATGAGAATCATGAGGTCGAAGGAACTGCCCAAGGAGCTCAGAGACAGAATTGTGGCAAGGCACAGATCTGGCCAAGGTTACAAAAGAATTTCTGCAGCACTCAAGGTTCCTAAGAGCACAGTGGCCTCCATAATCCTCAAATGGAAAAAGTTTGGGACGACCAGAACTCTTCCTAGACCTGGCCGTCCAGCCAAACTGAGCAATCGTGGGAGAAGAGCCTTGGTGAGAGAGGTAAAGAAGAACCCAAAGATCACTGTGGCTGAGCTCCAGAGATGCAGTAGGGAGATGGGAGAAAGTTCCACAAAGTCAACTATCACTGCAGCCCTCCACCAGTCGGGGCTTTGTGGCAGAGTGGCCCGACGGAAGCCTCTCCTCAGTGCAAGACATATGAAAACCTGAATAGAGTTTGCCAAAAAACACATGAAGGACTCCCAGACTATGAGAAATAAGATTCTCTGGTCTGATGAGACCAAGATTGAACTTTTTGGCGTTAATTGTAAGTGGTATGTGTGGAGAAAACCAGGCACTGCTCATCACCTGCCCAATACAATCCCTACAGTGAAACATGGTGGTGGGAGCATCGTGTTGTGGGGGTGTTTTTCAGCTGCAGGGACAGGACGACTGGTTGTAATTGAAGGAAAGATGAATGCGGCCAAGTACAGAGATATCCTGGAAGAAAACCTCTTCCAGAGTGCTCAGGACCTCAGACTGGCCGAAGGTTCACCTTTCAACAGGACAATGAACCTAAGCACACAGCTAAAATAACAAAGGAGTGGCTTCGGAACAACTCTGTGACCGTTCTTGACTGGCCCAGCCAGAGTCCTGACCTAAACCCAATTGAGCATCTCTGGAGAGACCTGAAAATGGCTGTCCACCAACGTTCACCATCCAACCTGACAGAACTGGAGAGGATCTGCAAGGAAGAATGGCAGAGGATCCCCAAATCCAGGTGTGAAAAACTTGTTGCATCATTCCCAAGAAGACTCATGGCTGTACTAGCTCAAAAGGGTGCTTCTACTCAATACTGAGCACAGGGTCTGAATACTTATGACCATGTGATATTTCAGTTTTTCTTTTTTAATACATGTGCAAAAATTTCTACATTTCTGTTTTTTTCTGTCAAGAAGGGGTGCTGAGTGTACATTAATGAGAAATAAAATGAACTTTTTTGATTTTGGCAAATGGCTGCAATGACACAAATAATGAAAAATTTGAAGGGGTCTGAATACTTTCCGTACCCACTGTATATCCATTTTGATATCTCTCTCTTTCTAGATAGATACAGAGGTAGATAGACACAGATAGATATATGTATTTCTGTATAACTTCATCTCTGTCTCTCCATCAGGGACTTTTTGCCCAGAGGATCTGGCATTGTCACCCGTCGTCCTCTCATCCTCCAGCTGGTTAACAGTAAAGCAGGCAAGTTGTATACATGAGTCAAACAGCTGAGCCTTCAAGAAGCAGTCAGGTGCCTGCAGCCAAAGTCAACAGTCACAAAGCAGAAAACTAATAAAACACAATGTAGAAAATCAACCTACATATCTTATTACAACAGGTTTTGTGCAACAGATGTTTTCAGTCCCTCAAAGAAATCTTTGTGCCATCTACTGTCCCGTTTTATCGCTCTCTATGTGTAAGTGTCTATATTAATCACCTGTCAATGCATCACCCTCTCTCCTGTTTAAATCTCTAATTTTCACCATGTAGAGTATGCTGAGTTCCTGCACTGTAAGGGCCGCAAGTTTGTGGACTTTGAGGAGGTACGTTTGGAGATTGAAGCAGAGACCGACCGTATTACTGGCTCCAACAAAGGCATCTCCCCCATCCCCATCAACCTCCGTGTCTACTCCCCTAATGGTAACACACACATATGCACATAGATATTCAGCCTTTAAATTTTCAACCTCTGTCCAACTGTTTCCTTCTTTCCTTCTCATCAATATCCTCTCAGTTTTGAATCTCACCCTGATCGACCTGCCGGGGATGACCAAAGTGGCCGTGGGAGACCAGCCTCCAGACATTGAACACCAGATCAGAGACATGTTGCTCCAGTTCATCACCAAGGAGAGTTGTCTGATCCTGGCCGTCACACCAGCAAACACTGACCTGGCCAACTCCGATGCCCTCAAGATTGCCAAGGAGGTAGACCCTCAGGGTAAGGGGAATTATGTGTTCTGCTTTTCTTACTTCATATGCAGCCATTAGCAGTGTTCTTCTTTCTATTAATCCTGCAAGCTCACCAGAATAATTAACAGATACATTATTAAAACATTTCCTGCTAGCATATGTGGCTTGAAAAGATTAGTGGAAATGTAATTAAAATAAATTATCTCCACCCTTATTCATTTAATACTGAGAAAGTTCTATTTCAAGGTACAGGCTTTTAGCACTGTGGATTAATGAATAATAACTATGTAGTGTACATCTCTATGGCATTTACTAGTTTTACTAAATTATAAGGACATATTTAGGAAATAGGAATGTCATTATGAACTTTTTGTTTACTGCTAATTAGCTAATGTGCTAACATGCTATAAATAAAAAAATAAGCCAGATGTATAAAAGGTACCTCCTTAACCTTAGCATCTTAACATTGCTATTGCGCGCATATTAGCATGCTGATGTTAGCTTTTAGCTTAAAGTACTTCTGTACAGCCTCACAGTCTTGTTTTCATCTGTTAAGCAGTGTAAGTAGTCTGTGTGTAAGTTTTTAACAAATGGTACATGGCTTTGAAACATTTTTTTAAGACACTATGGGAGTTATTTGTCAACATAAATAATGTCATCACATCACTTTGTAAATCCTAAAATCTCACTTCCATGGTGGACTGTACTAACATCAACACCTTCTTCTTTAGGTCTGCGGACGATTGGTGTAATCACCAAGCTGGACCTGATGGATGAGGGGACAACCGCACAAGACATCCTGGAAAACAAACTACTGCCACTCCGCAGAGGTAATGCCATATGAACATTTAAAACAAGGTTTAAAACTACCATTCACTTATAGTAAATAGAGCAGCTAAATATTTACAAACAGTAAATACATTTGACACCAATGGACAACTATGGTATGGTTGAGATGTGGCACAAACTTTGTTTGTTGTCTAGCTCTTTTTTTGCTGAGCATGGCAGTCAAAGCCCACTGACAGTTTTGTGAACTTTCCCACTGCTGCCAAATATCACTATCACTAGCCCACATTCATAACCTGACACACTGAGGGACTAGTACTCAGATATTTTATCAGACACACACATACAGCACAGAACTGGCAGTAGCATACCATATTTAGTGGGAGAGCTGACAGAGCTCTCCCACTTATGTTATCTTCGCTCTTTATTATTATTTCGCCCTTTTCTTCGGTCGCTATCTTCTTCCAGACGCTTTGGGCTAGAAACTCCGTTCAAACTTCAAAACGTGCATCTTTCAGAGGACTTTCCTGCTATTACTTTTCTTCTTTTTATCTTTTATACTTTTTCTTTTTTTCACCTTTTTTTTACAATGGTTTTCTATGGAGAAAACTTTCAACTTCCATGAAACTTTCCTCTTTGTTTGAGCTTCCCAAATCGTCATACTTTGTTCTAGAAACGTCATTTCAACTTTAAACCGGTCTAGACCCTTTAAACTTTTAGTCTGTAAGTCAGCTTCTTGATATCTTTTATACTTTTTGATTTCTGGCAGTTTATATTTTAGGGTGTTTTTGCTCATTTTTCAACTTTTCCATTGGTGTGTATTGCAGAATCCTCTAGCAGGCTAGAGCGGGTGACGTCACAGCTAGAGCGGGAGAAGCTGTTAAATTTATTGAAAATTTTTCTCTCTAACTCGCCGTCACGGCCACAATTTTGACTCTTCATACACCATTTTCTCAAAAGTAGTAGAGATTTTTGTCCTCTTTCAGGCAATGCTGTTCTCACTAGGACCTACGTTTTTTCCGCAACGTGGCCAAACAGACAGAGAGTGACTGCTCAATCTCTCATTCACTCCCATTCTAAAACAGTCGTAGCGTTTTGGGGGAAAACACAAATGAAGGCTGTTTCTAACTCGCCACCAATCGTTCATTTTTTGGAATATCTTCACAAAAAGCGGATCACTCTCTTCGTTGAAGCCTCCTGGCACTGTTAGTGAAAGAATTATTTCGATAGGTCTTATAGTTTTTCTGTAGTCCTCCATTTTGTGAGGTGAAGTTTTGTTAGCGTCTCATTCACTCAGCGTGTGTAAAGCGCTGTGTCACTCCCCCTCCCACTCTGGGCTTAGGTCACCATAGCAACAGATCAACACAAAGCAGTAGCTGAACAGAGCAGCTGTCTGTGATTGCTAATTAGACTGACTGGCTGCTTAATGTCAAAGCCAGCTAGCCTAGCCCCGTTAGCTGGTGTGGAGCCACCGAGCTATATATATATATATATATATATATATATATATATATATATATATATTGGCTGCTTAAACCCGACTGGCTGCTTAAAACCCTCTGTGGTCGACGCAAGCGCCGGCGCGTTTTGACGCATCGTTTCCTGATAAGGCCGAAACAAACTGAAATTACTCCGTCAATTCTGATCGTACAGATAACAGAAATCTATCATTCAAATCTGATTTTAGTGGTATACCATCATAATAACAACAAAACGTTGTGCTTTTTCTAAATAAACAAAGCCGACAGGGTGCGATCTCTGCCTTGTCTGTCTCTGCCATTTCTCTTCACAGACGCGTAAATAAAACGACCAGAATCTCAGCGAATACTTGGCTCCTAAAAATAAGAATTATATGGCTAGAAAGCTTGAAATGTTTTCTTTTGAGTGAAACAATTCAAGTCAAAAACAAATCATCACTTTTTATTTAATCCGTATGAACGTAAGGAGAAGTCTGTTTTTTCCGGAAAAGGTACGAGAAATGACATAAAACGTACTTCTTTCACTTCTTACCAAGCACTTGGCTCCTGGCAGATTGCCGTAGGCACTATTGTTGGCCTTGACGTCTTCACTAGGCAGGACATGGTCACACCCTTTATCCCCCTTTGATTATTTTAGTTTGTTTATATTCCTTTTTTTATACACACATACATACACACACACACTCACCAACCCCCAAAAACAAGTAATTACTTTACTTTTCTACATACAGGTTCATTGCTTTAATATTGTATTAATCACTTTATTAATCACTATCAATTTATATAATTTAAATAATATAAAATTTAATAACTTTAATAACTGCTGTAACAATTTAATTTCCCCTTGGGGATTAATTAAGTACTTCTTCTTCTTCTTCCTGGTTCTGTCTTTCCTCACCTTTCTTTCTTACTTTCATTGCCTTTCAACCAATTCTTATTCATCCTGTACTTTCTTCTTTGTCTGTCTTTTTTTTCAGTGCCCCTCTTTTGAGTTCACTTGATAAAAAGCTTTGTTGATTGGTGTAACATCAACTGTCTAAAGCTCAATATCAAGAAAACCAGAGAACTGGTGGTGGACTTTAGGAGGAGCAGGAAGACCCCAGTCCCTGTCTCCATCCTTGGAGACGAAGTAGAGATTGTGGACTCCTACAAATACCTTGGAGTCCACATTAACAGAGACTCTGTTCCTTTGGCGTGTGCAACAAGCTACTGAAGACGTTCTATCAGTCTGTAGTAGCGAGTGCACTGTTCTTTGCAGTTTGTGTGCTCGGGAGGTGGCATCAAGGCTGGTGAGGCCAACAGACTAAACAAGTTGATCAGGAAGGCAAAATCTGTTGTTGGACTGGAACAACAGACTGGAGGCTGTGGCAGAGAGGAGGACGGTGAACAAAATCAACTCCATACTGGAAAATTCTGCCCACCCACTTCATGAGGAACTGTGGCGAATGGGAAGTTCATTCAGCCCCAGACTAATTCCTCCTAAAACCAAGACTGAGAGATTCAGGAAGTCTTTTGTTTCCACGGCCATAACTCTATAATTCCATAATATAAACAATAAAACAGACACACACCACATACACACGCATGCATGCATGCATGCACGCACACACATACACGCACACACACATACACACTCCAACCCCCAAAAACAAATTACTTTACTTTTCTACATACAGGTTGATTGCTTTATTAATCCACTTGGGGATTAATAAAGTACTTCTTCTTCTTCTTCTTTTCATGCTTACTTCTTGCCTTTTTTCTTTACTTTCAACTTCATTTTCCTTCCTTTTCTTTCAACTTCTTCTACTTTGTCAACTTCTTTGCTTCCTTGGCACTTTTTTCTTTCCTCACCTTTCTTTCTTACTTTCATTGCCTTTCAACCCTTTCTTACTCATCCTGTACTTTCTTCTTTGTCTGTCTTTTTGTTCAGTGCCTCTCTTTTCATGCTTACTTCTTGCCTTTTTTCTTTATTTTCAACTTCATTTTCCTTCCTTTTCGTTCAGCTTCTTCTACTTGGTCAACTTCTTTGTTTCCTTGGCACTTTTTTCTTTCCTCACCTTTCTTTCTTACTTTCATTGCCTTTCAACCCTTTCTTACTCATCCTGTACTTTCTTCTTTGTCTGTCTTTTTCTTCAGATCCCACTCTTTTCATGCTTACTTCCTGCCTTTTTTCTTTAATTTCAACTTCATTTTCCTTCCTTTTAATTCAACTTCTTCTACTTGGTCAACTTCTTTGCTTCCTTGTCACTTTTTTCTTTCGTCTGCTTTTTTGACTTTAAATTACTCCTCGTATTTTTTGTCAGCGTATCAGCTCTCCCACGTAATTTCTTCCGAAATTACCTTTTCTAGTATGTTTTGTATTGCTCTGTAATACTACATATTGCCTTTAAAATGTAACAACTGCAATGATTAAACTGATTGACAGTTAATTTATTTCATTGTGTGTATCAGACCACACTTTCCCTGCTTCACTGCTGCCACTTCTTGCTTGTTTTAGGGCTCTTCAGTCTGGTGTACCAGGAGTTTTTTCATGACACTGTTTGTATTTTTTGTAGGTTACATTGGGGTGGTGAACCGCAGCCAAAAGGACATAGATGGAAAGAAAGACATTCGCGCTGCTTTGGCTGCCGAGAGGAAATTTTTCCTGTCCCACCCTGCATACAGACACATTGCCGAACGCATGGGCACACCGCACCTGCAGAAGACCCTCAATCAGGTGAGACACACTGAAATTATCTCCTAAGGCGGATCCTGTATTTTCATACCAAGGTAGTAGAGATACAATCACGCAGAGCTACACATCAAACATTATTATTATATTCATTATTATTTATTCATTACATAATATACATTTAATCCATTGATGAGATCATGAGACGCCACATCTGGTCAGGCAATGTTGACTGCTGATTCACATTTGTGTTATTGTGCAAGCATAGCCTTGTAGGCTACCGATATATTACTTGATGTTTTAACAAGAAGATTTATTTATACAGGTAGATGTTGTCTGAGTTGATGACTCCTTATGTTTTTTTGGGTATGTTTAATTACATTTACGCTGTCTTTTACATTGTTTCGGTGTCTTTCTTGTTTACTAGAATGTAATATACATTTATACATTTATGTGTATTTTGCCATGCAGTCTCGTAATTATCCCAAACTTTTTAAGCCTTTTCTATTACATTTTTTGTAAGTTAGCTTCAAATGGTCAATTGAAAATGAAATGTTTTTCTACTAACATTTGATCAGATCAATTTTAAAGCTCTGATAAATCCGTTGTTTTACCTACCAAACATCAAACTCTAGATTATAAACTGAGATTGTTTTTAAAAAAAAAACAGATCTCAAAAGAAATTGACATATTAAACTACATTAATCAATTTGCTTGTTTTAGGCATAAGACCAAAGACTGTGGGAGGAAACCAGAGGACCTGGAGAACCCCCCACCCCGCCCCAACACACACACACACACACACACAGAAAAAGCACAATTTAAACCCAAAGCTTTCCTGCTGTGAAGCACCACATTAACTCCTCAGTTTACTTTGGGAATCTCTGGGCAATGGCTGCTTTGGAAATGGGGGGGAGATGGATTGTCATGTTGTGGACTTTTTTGGTCTCTCTAAAAGTATCTGGTAGGTTCTGGTGCTCCTCACGCTGTTTGATCCGTGATGCACGTGCAGCAGAGGTGACTTTAGCTGCTTTGGAAATGGGGGGGAGATGGATTGTCATGTTGTGGCCTTTTTTGGTCTCTCTAAAAGTATCTGGTAGGATTATGTGCTCCTCACGCTGTTTGATCCGTGATGCACTTGCAGCAGAGGTGACTTTAGCTGCTTTGGAAATGGGTGGGAGATGGATTGCCATGTTGTGGCCTTTTTTGGTCTCTCTAAAAGTATCTGGTAGGATTATGTGCTCCTCACGCTGTTTGATCCGTGATGCACTTGCAGCAGAGGTGACTTTAGCTGCTTTGGAAATGGGTGGGAGATGGATTGTATCCTGGTGGAGCTCTGCCTTTTCCTTCCGTTCTTTCTCATATATCTTGTGTCTGTTGGCATGGACATTTGGAATCTTTACACCACTCATCTTCTCATTCCCCATCTGCTGTTTTTGCCTTTCAGCCTCTTTCTTAACCTCTACCCTGGGATATTGCGACTTGTCCCCGGGGTTTAAGGACGGCTTTGGTAGCAGTTCTTGCCAAATTATCTCTTCTGGTGTCTCCTTATTTTGCTTCTCATCTTGCTTATGACTGAGTGTGTCCTCTTTCTTTACAAGCATGCTTCTGGGCAGGATCTTTCTTCCAGATTTCTTGTAAGGTTCTGCCATTGATCTTTCCCTGTACCTCTTTAATTTTTCTGCGTGTGCCTCCTGTAATAGTTTAAGGTTTGCATCATGCATCCTGGCTATCGCTTCAGATCGTTTCACGTGCCTGAATTCCTTCAAGGTTTCCTCTGGCATTTCATCGGTTACCTCTAAGATCATGGCGATTTGGTCCTCGATACTTTTAAGCATATCCAAGGTGAAGAAGCTTCTTGTGGAGTGGTTATGCACTTCTGCTATCTTCCTGTCCAAAGCATTCAGCTCAAGATCTATATTAGGTATTTTTACTGACTCTAAAGACGGAATCCTCGTTTTCATATCGTTGGCTCTATGCTTTTCTTTTTCTACTTCTTCTACAATTTTTTTTTCCTTCAAATTAAATTTGCCTTCTTCCTTTTTAAGTCTCTCTAAGTTGGTCAGTAAGTAACTTTGTTGCTCTCGCAATAACTGCTCTCTCCTGCCAATGCGTTCAATGAGGGCCTGGTTCTGCATTGTCATGTTTGTCAGTAGCTTGTTGGTGAGTTCTGTCTTCAGGGCCTCAGAGGAGCAGTCTCTATCAACTTTATAGGCTTCTGTGACCGACATCGCAGTGGGTGTCACCTTGTCCAATTTGTTTTTGTACTTTTTGTACTTATTTAGTTCTTTCTCAGTCGTGGTGAACAGACTTTTCAATGACTCTAATTCACCCTGTTTCTCCTCAGTTTTTGATTTGATTTCCTCATTCTTTTGACACAGCTTTTCCAAAAGTGTTTCACTATCTGAAAGTTTCTTCTCAAACCGCATAATGCTGTGTTCATGGAGGTCCAGGTTTGTCTGCGCCATGTTTTCAAGCTTTTTCAGATGTTGCCTCTTTAATGCAGCTTCCTTGTCCAGCTTTCCAACTCTCAATCTGGCCATCCTAACTTCTTCTTCAATGTTACGTAAAGACATTTCCCTCTTGGTGTTAAAAAGGATTTCTTTAACTGCAGGCATTTTTAGATCAGGATTCTCTCTTGTCACACTCCAGGAAAGATTTGTACCAAGAATGTACCAATGTGCTCTGTGTCCTTTTTCAATAGTTTGTGACATCACTTTACCTCCCCCTTTGTGACATCATCACTTTACCTTCCCCTTCATGACATCATCACATTACCTTCCCCTTCGTGACATCATCACATTACCTTCCCCAGCATTAGTTATTGTTATAGTTTAGTTGGTGTTCGTATGCTGAAGTGTGTTTTGCGTTGTGACCGTCTCACTCGGTCCTTTCGAGTCTTACCGTGTAATCGGGTTCCCTAGTTTGGCATTGTCTTGAGCCCTGGATGTCCCAGGGGGGAAATAAAGCCTTGGTTTGTCCTGCATTTGGGTTCTCACCTCTCCTCCTTCACACCACTCCACCAACACCCCCCGTGACACATTTTCAGTGTTTTCAGTTTTTTTTTAAATGTAATTACTGTGTTGTGTTCTCATGTAGCTATTGGGTTTGTTTGTTTAATGTGACTTTTGTTAATTCAAACTCCTAATAGCTGTTGTAACTGATTTGAACTATGGATTTTTTTGTTTTAAGTGTGAATTGGCTTGTTATTACACTAACTAGACCAAACAAGAATTGCTTGAAATAAGTCTTTTTTTTTTTCCTTTTTTTTTCTTACTTTCTTACTTTGTCCTCCTGGGAGGAGGGTATCACCAGGTAATCTTCACTTATTCTAAGAGCTCTCAAGTAAAAATCTCTTACTGCACTGGCAGTGAAATTTGCTTGTTTTAAGCATAAGAGCGTCCATCTCTAAATCATTTAGAGTTTAATTTGATAGGGCATTTTTGGAATTTATTTCTGTAAACGTGTGCAGGTGCGCAGCATTGTAGCATTATCATTGGTGAACAAATGTTGTCTATACTATGTTTCTTATATACCTTGTAGACTAAGCAAGGTTATGCACGAATGAGAGATAAAATACTGTACATACAAGTGTCAGCAGTATCAACATTGCATTCTGCAGCAGCTGGATATCTGTCTATGCAGAAGAACGCACCTTCTCCTTATCAGAGACAACACATACACATAAGTGTGCATCTCTCACATCAGCATAGATCAGCTTTGTTAAAGCTTTGTAATGAGCAGAGTTGATGCGCCCATTTTTATTTTTGGAGGTTGAGTCATGGCAACTGGATTTTCAGTTTTTAAGGCTAAAACGTTTTGCCACCCATCCAAGTGGCTTCATCAGTCTGAGAAAGGCTGGACTGGAGCCTCCAAATTTATCTCCCAGGTTGGTGTCACTCCACCCCTAGTCCCATAGGCTCACTAGGTGAGCTAAGCAAATCAGGTGAGAGTGAGAGTTGTTAGACCCACGCTCCTGAGTTGGTTTCACTTCACACCTGGTCTGAATAGGCTCATTAAGTGAACAAAGGCGTGAGCTCAGGTGAGGGGCATTAGGATCTAATGGTGGACTCATTCTGATTCCCCACCTGTCTGCAGAGTCCCGTCCTTCCTGGGAAACATTTGGTATGTTCCTTAATTTGCTGGGAACAGATGAAAGGGCAGCCTGGTATATTGAAGATAGATTATGTCTGAGTCCTCCACCACTGTTAAGGGAGGGTTTCTCCACTTGGACATATATAGCTTCCCTGACTCCTCTTTCAACCCATCTATCTTCTCTGTCCAAAATGTGTACCTCACTGTCTTCAAATGAGTGTCCTGTTTCCTTTAAATGGAGGTCCACAGCTGTCTGTGGTCCTGAGGGAGCTGCTCCTCCTGTGCTGGACCATCCTCCTGTTGAGTGGTTGTTCTGGGCATTCTTTCTTACACTGTACAGCATACACTACATTGCTCCTCTTTTGTTTTGGTATCTGGTCTTGAGGGTGAACCAGTCTCTGTCTCAGTGTGTTGGTGGCTTTGAAGTGAAGTGGTATCTGATGTTTCCCAAAAATCCGTTTAAACCTCTCAGAAACAGCTACATAGGGAATGACATAGGTGTATGCCATACAGTGTAAGGCCTTAGAAACTGAAAGTCCAGTTGCCATGACTCAACCTCTAGATAACCATCCCTGGAGGACTGAGAATCTACACAGACATTAAAACCCTAACTTACTTTATATATAGCCTGCAGAAAGTGACATGATGCCAATGTAAGTTTAGGGGAGCTGCTGCACAGGATCACACATACTGTCTTCTGGACACACATTAATAACTCATGGGAATGAGATCGTATCTATATACTATATAAAAATAACACAATAATGCAGTTACACATACTTTTGAAAAAAAAAACAAACAAACATTGGTTAAACACAGCTAAATGTGCAATCTTTTTATCTTCAAGCTTATCTCATCTAAGTTGTTTTTGGTCCAAAATGGATTATGTCATTTTTAAATGTATTGTAACAACTGGTGGGTTTTTGTTGGAGCTAAGCTACTCTAGTAAGCACTAGACGGCTAGCAGGATGCTAGCAGCTATCGCCGTACTTGCTAGCGAGAGAGAGCGCTCGTGCCCCATACACCGCACGACCCCGAGCGTCTCAGTAAATAAGTGCAGTCTTCTCGATTGACCAGCAGGAGGCAGTGTTCTTCTTTCACGCAGTTTATTGCTCAGAGAACAAGCCATCAAACTCCACACACTTACAAGCGCTGTCACCAAGCCCCTTTTCCACACACACATCGCCCAGAGTCATGGTGACAGCCACTCCCACTAAACAACCCCACACAAACACACACAATCCCTCCCTAACACAACCCAAAGTACACAATAACTCCAAACAGAACGTAACTCTTAACACATTTGAACAGGTAACCTATCTAAACACTGATAACAACTCCCACAATGCACCTGGCCGCCAACTCCCCGGCCAGGTTGCTACACAGCCCCCCCCCCCCCCCCCCCCCAAGAGGGTTAGTGTCCCCACAACCCTAATTCCCCAACACAAAGTCCAGCAAGTGCCCAGGTCGGCGCTGAGTACGCCTCGGCCTGCCCGAGACCCCACTACCCGCACCCGGCCGGAGTCCAGTGGCGTCCCCCCCCCGTGCTGGGCAAGGGGGGTGGAGAGTTTCCCAGGCGCATGCCAGTCCCAGGTTCTGAGGCAAGCGGGTGGTACGGTGCCAACCGGTCCTTATGCAGCACCACCCGCCTTCCCCGCCCTGGCATCCGTACCCGGAAAACCACCTCTGAGATCCGCTCAAGGATCTCTCCAGGTCCCTGCCAATGACTCATCAGCTTTGGGGACAGCCCCCGCTTCCTTTGCGGGCAGAACACCCACACCCGATCCCCGGGTGCCAAAGTGGGACCGTGAGCGCGGGTATCATAGGCCCGCTTCTGGCGAGCCCCAGTCGCCCCCAACGTCTCTCTGGCCAATTGATGGACCGTGGTCAACCGCTCCCTCAGGCGCCGAACATAATCCATGTCCGGACCGCCAGCAATCTCCGGCTCAGGGGGCGCCCCGAACACCAGGTCCACCGGGGTTCGGAGTTCATTTCCGAACATCAGTGCTGCAGGAGTGCACTGACTTGACTCCTGCACTGCCGTCCGATACGCCCACAGAACAAGGGGCAGGTGTTGGTCCCAGTCCTTCTGGTGCTGGCTGGTCAGGATAGCGAGCTGAGTCGAGAGCGTGCGGTTGAATCGCTCGACAAGCCCGTCACTTTGGGGGTGAAGCGGGGTGGTCCTCGTCTTCCTCACCCCCAACCGCTGGCACACCTCTCCAAACATCCGGCTTTCAAAGTTTCTCCCCTGGTCACTATGGAGTTCCTCCGGCACCCCGAACCGCGTGAACATCCCGTCCACTAGAACCCGTGCCGAGGTCGCCGCACACTGTTCCGGCACCGCATACGCCTCCGGCCACTTTGTAAAATAGTCCATCGCGACCAGGACGAAGCCGTTGCCAGCATCAGTGACAGGGAACGGGCCCAGGATGTCGACTCGGACCCTTTCCATGGGGGCCCCCACCAGGTACTGTTACAGCGTTGGCCAGGTCCCTTCTGAGCCGTGCAGACGTCGCAGCAGTGGACGTGGATCTCCACATCCTGTAGACACCCTGGCCAGTAAAACCGCTGCCTCAGCCGCCGCACCATCTTGCCATTCCCGAAATGGCCGGCGCCTGCCGCCCCGTGCACCCAGCGGAGGACCTCAAGCCGCAAGGCTCGGGGGACCAGGAGCTGTAGTCGGTCACTTCCTCCTCCCGGTGCCCGCCACCGCCGGTAGACCACGCCGTCGTGGAGCTCCAAGTTGCTCCACTGGGAATGCAGCGACTTCAGCTCAGGCTCCTGTGAGGACACGGCCGGCCAGTCCGGACGCGTCCCCGCCTGCAACCACCTCCTCACCGTCCCCAGCACTCGGTCACTCGCCTGGCGTGGCCCCAGTTCCTCAGGGAGGAATGGCTCCGACACCCCGCGGCCACCCTCTGGTTCCGCCGCCGCTGCCGTCAGGCCCCGATACCATTCCTCCAGACGCCCACAGTACCGACACTCCTCCGTGAGACAAGGGCGTCTGGAGAGAGCATCGGCGTTGGCATGCTGCCTCCCTGGTCGGTGCTGGATCTCAAAGTCATATTCCTGCAATATTTCCAGCCACCTGGCCACCTGACCCTCCGGCTGGCGAAAGTTTAACAACCAGGTCAGGCTGGCATGGTCGGTCCTGAGCAGGAACTTGGTGCCCAAGAGGTAGGGTCGGAAATGGCGGACTGCCAAAATTACTGCCAACAGCTCCCGCCGGGTAACACAGTAGTTCCTCTCGGCCCGGCTGAGGCTGCAGCTGTAGTACGCCACTACCCGCTCTCCAGCCTCTCCCCTCTGGGAGAGCACAGCTCCAACCCCCACGTTACTGGCGTCCATGTCCAGCAGGAAGGGTTGACTGGGGTCAGGGTACGCCAGGACTGGGGCGACCGCGAGGGCGGCCTTCAGCTGCTGGAACGCCGCGGCACAGTCCTCAGACCACTGAAACCGCCGGCCCTTATCTGTTAAATGGTGCAAAGGGCTGGCAATGGTGGCAAAGTCTTTGACGAACCTTCGGTAATAAGAGGCCAGTCCTAGGAAGCTTCGCAGTTCCGAGATGTTCGTTGGGGGAGGCCAGTCCCCACTGCGACCAGCTTCTCTGGGTTGGTAGCCACGCCCCTTTCGCTCACCACATGTCCCAGGAAATGCGTTTGGCGAGCAAGCAGGTTGCACTTGGCCGGGTTCAACCTTAACCCGGCCCCCCGATGGCTGTCATGACCTCTCGGGTGTTAGCAACAGCCTGCTCAAAGTCTTTGGCGTGGATCAGCAGATCGTCCAAATAGACCACGCAGCGGGTACGGTCTTTGAGGACCCTCTCCATTAGCCTCTCAAATGTAGCTGATGCATTGCATAGTCCAAATGGCATCAGTGTAAATTGCCACAGTCCTTGCCCTATGGTAAACGCAGTCTTGGGTCGGGCCTCAGCGGCCAGTTCAACTTGCCAATACCCGCTGCGGAGGTCTAGGGAGCTGAACCAGCAGGACCCAGCTACGTAGTCCAGGGCATCATCGATGCGGGGCAGGGGGTAAGAGTCCTTGCGGGTGACCGCATTCAGGCGCCTATAGTCCACGCAGGGTCGCCAACCCCCGGTCTTCTTACGCACCATAACCATAGGTGCGGCCCAGGGGACTGTCTGACGGTTCAATGATGCCACTCGCTGCCATCTCTTTGATCAACTCCTCAGCAGTCTGTCGCTTAGCGAGGGGCAGGCGGTGGGGGCGTAAGCGGATGGGAGCAGCAGATCCAGTATCGATGGTGTGCTGCATCAGTGCCGTCCTGGTGCAGTCCTCCTCCTTGGCTGCGAAAATGTCCATGAACTCATTCAGTAGACTTTGCAGCTGTTCTTGTTGCGTCGTACTTAGATGCTCGCCACTTCGCCGCCCCAACTCCTTCACTGCAGCAACAGTCTCAGGTGATGGGGAGACAGGTGGACTGGGCGGAGGCACAGGCTGTGATGTGCTGGCCCGGGCTGCGTTAACTCTCCGGCCCCCCCGCCGAGTCTTTGCTGTTCTTGGTCCGTGGCTGGGGTCTGGAATTGGGGGGTATGGAGGCTGTCGGGGTGTCAGTGGGACAGGGGTCTCTTCCTGGCTGCCTCGGCCCACCCGGAGCTGCACGGTTTCAGTACCGAGATGGATGGCGACTCCCGGCACGTCAACCCGTGCCCCCCACTGGACCAATAAGTCTAGTCCAAGGATGCACTCATCTCTTATGTCTGCGAGCCAGAATTCATGGCTCGTCTGATTCATCCCCACCACCACCGACAGAGTCTTTTTCCCCGGCATCATTGTCTTTTCCCCTGTAACCGTGTACAGGGCAGTGTCCATGGGGGTCCAATCCCCCGGCAGCGGACCAACTGTCTCTGGTAGCACTCCTCTCCGCAGCAAACAAATGGTGGATCCCGTATCCACCAGAGCACGGCAGGGCTGCCCATCGATTACACAGTCTAGATACAGTCCTTGTGCAGGCCCGCAGCGGCCCACCGTTGGGTAGTCATCACAGAGAGGAGTTGGCGATTCGGGCAAGGGTCCTCTCACTGCCTCGCCCCGCGGCCGTTTCCCGCCGGTGGCGTCATCGGGGCCCGGGGACTAGGGGCAGGGCAGTTCCTGGCGATATGGCCAGGCTCCCCACACCGGTAGCAGCAGTCTGCTCTTGGTCTCCGACGGGGAACCACTTCTGGTTGGGCTTGGCTGGCCTCCTCATCCCCCGACTGTGCTACGTCCACCTCCCGCTCGACCGCTCGGGCTAGTCGTCGCTGTAGCAATGGCTGACACATCTCCGGCTCTTCTCTCAGCACCTCCTCAGCTCGCTCGGCCTCCTTCACCGCCTCTTCCAGGCCTCGAGGGGATGACAGGTGAACGTGCTGCCTCAGCCTCTCTGGCGTGAGGCCCCGCAGGAAGGCGTGGAGACCCAGCTCTTCTCTCGCTGCCCTCGGGAAGGTAGGGTAGCCCCTTCGGGTGTGTAGACGGATGTCAGCGGCGAAGGAGCCCACTCTCTCTCCCTCGCGTCTGCGGGCTAGCTCCTCCCTACTCTGCTCGGCCAAAAATCTGTTTAAGCCTCTCAGAAACGGCTACATAGGGAATGACATAGGTGTATGCCATACAGTGTAAGGCCTTAGAAACTGAAAGTCCAGTTGCCATGACTCAACCTCTAGATAACCATCCCTGGAGGACTGAGAATCTACACAGACATTAAAACCCTAACTTACTTTATACAGTGGGTACGGAAAGTATTCAGACCCCTTTAAATTTTTCACTCTTTGTGTCATTGCAGCCATTTGCCAAAATTAAAAAAGTTCATTTTATTTCTCATTAATGTACACTCAGCACCCCATCTTGACAGAAAAAGACAGAAATGCAGAAATTTTTGCAAATTTATTAAAAAAGAAAAACTGAAATATCACATGGTCATAAGTATTCAGACCCTTTGCAGTGACACTCATATTTAACTCACATGCTGTCCATTTCTTCTGATCCTCCTTGAGATGGTTCTGCTCCTTCATTGGAGTCCAGCTGTGTTTAATTAAACTGATTGGACTTGATTAGGAAAGGCACACACCTGTCTATATAAGACCTTACAGCTCACAGTGCATGTCAGAGCAAATGAGAATCATGAGGTCGAAGGAACTGCCCAAGGAGCTCAGAGACAGAATTGTGGCAAGGCACAGATCTGGCCAAGGTTACAAAAGAATTTCTGCAGCACTCAAGGTTCCTAAGAGCACAGTGGCCTCCATAATCCTCAAATGGAAAAAGTTTGGGACGACCAGAACTCTTCCTAGACCTGGCCGTCCAGCCAAACTGAGCAATCGTGGGAGAAGAGCCTTGGTGAGAGAGGTAAAGAAGAACCCAAAGATCACTGTGGCTGAGCTCCAGAGATGCAGTAGGGAGATGGGAGAAAGTTCCACAAAGTCAACTATCACTGCAGCCCTCCACCAGTCGGGGCTTTATGGCAGAGTGGCCCGACGGAAGCCTCTCCTCAGTGCAAGACATATGAAAACCTGAATAGAGTTTGCCAAAAAACACATGAAGGACTCCCAGACTATGAGAAATAAGATTCTCTGGTCTGATGAGACCAAGATTGAACTTTTTGGCGTTAATTGTAAGTGGTATGTGTGGAGAAAACCAGGCACTGCTCATCACCTGCCCAATACAATCCCTACAGTGAAACATGGTGGTGGGAGCATCGTGTTGTGGGGGTGTTTTTCAGCTGCAGGGACAGGACGACTGGTTGTAATTGAAGGAAAGATGAATGCGGCCAAGTACAGAGATATCCTGGAAGAAAACCTCTTCCAGAGTGCTCAGGACCTCAGACTGGGCCGAAGGTTCACCTTTCAACAGGACAATGAACCTAAGCACACAGCTAAAATAACAAAGGAGTGGCTTCGGAACAACTCTGTGACCGTTCTTGACTGGCCCAGCCAGAGTCCTGACCTAAACCCAATTGAGCATCTCTGGAGAGACCTGAAAATGGCTGTCCACCAACGTTCACCATCCAACCTGACAGAACTGGAGAGGATCTGCAAGGAAGAATGGCAGAGGATCCCCAAATCCAGGTGTGAAAAACTTGTTGCATCATTCCCAAGAAGACTCATGGCTGTACTAGCTCAAAAGGGTGCTTCTACTCAATACTGAGCACAGGGTCTGAATACTTATGACCATGTGATATTTCAGTTTGCAAAAATTTCTACATTTCAGTTTTTTTCTGTCAAGATGGGGTGCTGAGTGTACATTAATGAGAAATAAAATGAACTTTTTTGATTTTGGCAAATGGCTGCAATGACACAAAGTGTGAAAAATTTGAAGGGGTCTGAATACTTTCCGTACCCACTGTATATGCACATAGATATTCAGCCTTTAAATTTTCAACCTCTGTCCAACTGTTTCCTTCTTTCCTTCTCATCAATATCCTCTCAGTTTTGAATCTCACCCTGATCGACCTGCCGGGGATGACCAAAGTGGCCGTGGGAGACCAGCCTCCAGACATTGAACACCAGATCAGAGACATGTTGCTCCAGTTCATCACCAAGGAGAGTTGTCTGATCCTGGCCGTCACACCAGCAAACACTGACCTGGCCAACTCCGATGCCCTCAAGATTGCCAAGGAGGTAGACCCTCAGGGTAAGGGGAATTATGTGTTCTGCTTTTCTTACTTCATATGCAGCCATTAGCAGTGTTCTTCTTTCTATTAATCCTGCAAGCTCACCAGAATAATTAACAGATACATTATTAAAACATTTCCTGCTAGCATATGTGGCTTGAAAAGATTAGTGGAAATGTAATTAAAATAAATTATCTCCACCCTTATTCATTTAATACTGAGAAAGTTCTATTTCAAGGTACAGGCTTTTAGCACTGTGGATTAATGAATAATAACTATGTAGTGTACATCTCTATGGCATTTACTAGTTTTACTAAATTATAAGGACATATTTAGGAAATAGGAATGTCATTATGAACTTTTTGTTTACTGCTAATTAGCTAATGTGCTAACATGCTATAAATAAAAAAATAAGCCAGATGTATAAAAGGTACCTCCTTAACCTTAGCATCTTAACATTGCTATTGCGCGCATATTAGCATGCTGATGTTAGCTTTTAGCTTAAAGTACTTCTGTACAGCCTCACAGTCTTGTTTTCATCTGTTAAGCAGTGTAAGTAGTCTGTGTGTAAGTTTTTAACAAATGGTACATGGCTTTGAAACATTTTTTTAAGACACTATGGGAGTTATTTGTCAACATAAATAATGTCATCACATCACTTTGTAAATCCTAAAATCTCACTTCCATGGTGGACTGTACTAACATCAACACCTTCTTCTTTAGGTCTGCGGACGATTGGTGTAATCACCAAGCTGGACCTGATGGATGAGGGGACAACCGCACAAGACATCCTGGAAAACAAACTACTGCCACTCCGCAGAGGTAATGCCATATGAACATTTAAAACAAGGTTTAAAACTACCATTCACTTATAGTAAATAGAGCAGCTAAATATTTACAAACAGTAAATACATTTGACACCAATGGACACTATGGTATGGTTGAGATGTGGCACAAACTTTGTTTGTTGTCTAGCTCTTTTTTTGCTGAGCATGGCAGTCAAAGCCCACTGACAGTTTTGTGAACTTTCCCACTGCTGCCAAATATCACTATCACTAGCCCACATTCATAACCTGACACACTGAGGGACTAGTACTCAGATATTTTATCAGACACACACATACAGCACAGAACTGGCAGTAGCATACCATATTTAGTGGGAGAGCTGACAGAGCTCTCCCACTTATGTTATCTTCGCTCTTTATTATTATTTCGCCCTTTTCTTCGGTCGCTATCTTCTTCCAGACGCTTTGGGCTAGAAACTCCGTTCAAACTTCAAAACGTGCATCTTTCAGAGGACTTTCCTGCTATTACTTTTCTTCTTTTTATCTTTTATACTTTTTCTTTTTTTCAACTTTTTTCACCTTTTTTTTACAATGGTTTTCTATGGAGAAAACTTTCAACTTCCATGAAACTTTCCTCTTTGTTTGAGCTTCCCAAATCGTCATATTTTGGGCTAGAAACGTCATTTCAACTTTAAACCGATCTAGACCCTTTAAACTTTTAGTCTGTTAGTCAGCTTCTTGATATCTTTTATACTTTTTGATTTCTGGCAGTTTATATTTTAGGGTGTTTTTGCTCATTTTTCAACTTTTCCATTGGTGTGTATTGCAGAATCCTCTAGCAGGCTAGAGCGGGTGACGTCACAGCTAGAGCGGGAGAAGCTGTTAAATTTATTGAAAATGTTTCTCTCTAACTCGCCGTCACGGCCACAATTTTGACTCTTCATACACCATTTTCTCAAAAGTAGTAGAGATTTTTGTCCTCTTTCAGGCAATGCTGTTCTCACTAGGACCTACGGTTTTTCCGCAACGTGGCCAAACAGACAGAGAGTGACTGCTCAATCTCTCATTCACTCCCATTCTAAAACAGTCGTAGCGTTTTGGGGGAAAACACAAATGAAGGCTGTTTCTAACTCGCCACCAATCGTTCATTTTTTGGAATATCTTCACAAAAAGCGGATCACTCTCTTCGTTGAAGCCTCCTGGCACTGTTAGTGAAAGAATTATTTCGATAGGTCTTATAGTTTTTCTGTAGTCCTCCATTTTGTGAGGTGAAGTTTTGTTAGCGTCTCATTCACTCAGCGTGTGTAAAGCGCTGTGTCACTCCCCCTCCCACTCTGGGCTTAGGTCACCATAGCAACAGATCAACACAAAGCAGTAGCTGAACAGAGCAGCTATCTGTGATTGCTAATTAGACTGACTGGCTGCTTAATGTCAAAGCCAGCTAGCCTAGCCCCGTTAGCTGGTGTGGAGCCACCGAGCTATATATATATATATATATATATATATATATATATATATATATAGCTCGGTGGCTGCTTAAACCCGACTGGCTGCTTAAAACCCTCTGTGGTCGACGCAAGCGCCGGCGCGTTTTGACGCATCGTTTCCTGATAAGGCCGAAACAAACTGAAATTACTCCGTCAATTCTGATCGTACAGATAACAGAAATCTATCATTCAAATCTGGTTTTAGTGGTATACCATCATAATAACAACAAAACGTTGTGCTTTTTCTAAATAAACAAAGCCGACAGGGTGCGATCTCTGCCTTGTCTGTCTCTGCCATTTCTCTTCACAGACGCGTAAATAAAACGACCAGAATCTCAGCGAATACTTGGCTCCTAAAAATAAGAATTATATGGCTAGAAAGCTTGAAATGTTTTCTTTTGAGTGAAACAATTCAAGTCAAAAACAAATCATCACTTTTTATTTAATCCGTATGAACGTAAGGAGAAGTCCGTTTTTTCCGGAAAAGGTACGAGAAATGACATAAAACGTACTTCTTTCACTTCTTACCAAGCACTTGGCTCCTGGCAGATTGCCGTAGGCACTATTGTTGGCCTTGACGTCTTCACTAGGCAGGACATGGTCACACCCTTTATCCCCCTTTGATTATTTTAGTTTGTTTATATTCCTTTTTTTATACACACATACATACACACACACACTCACCAACCCCCAAAAACAAGTAATTACTTTACTTTTCTACATACAGGTTCATTGCTTTAATATTGTATTAATCACTTTATTAATCACTATCAATTTATATAATTTAAATAATATAAAATTTAATAACTTTAATAACTGCTGTAACAATTTAATTTCCCCTTGGGGATTAATTAAGTACTTCTTCTTCTTCTTCCTGGTTCTGTCTTTCCTCACCTTTCTTTCTTACTTTCATTGCCTTTCAACCAATTCTTATTCATCCTGTACTTTCTTCTTTGTCTGTCTTTTTTTTCAGTGCCCCTCTTTTGAGTTCACTTGATAAAAAGCTTTGTTGATTGGTGTAACATCAACTGTCTAAAGCTCAATATCAAGAAAACCAGAGAACTGGTGGTGGACTTTAGGAGGAGCAGGAAGACCCCAGTCCCTGTCTCCATCCTTGGAGACGAAGTAGAGATTGTGGACTCCTACAAATACCTTGGAGTCCACATTAACAGAGACTCTGTTCCTTTGGCGTGTGCAACAAGCTACTGAAGACGTTCTATCAGTCTGTAGTAGCGAGTGCACTGTTCTTTGCAGTTTGTGTGCTCGGGAGGTGGCATCAAGGCTGGTGAGGCCAACAGACTAAACAAGTTGATCAGGAAGGCAAAATCTGTTGTTGGACTGGAACAACAGACTGGAGGCTGTGGCAGAGAGGAGGACGGTGAACAAAATCAACTCCATACTGGAAAATTCTGCCCACCCACTTCATGAGGAACTGTGGCGAATGGGAAGTTCATTCAGCCCCAGACTAATTCCTCCTAAAACCAAGACTGAGAGATTCAGGAAGTCTTTTGTTTCCACGGCCATAACTCTATAATTCCATAATATAAACAATAAAACAGACACACACCACATACACACGCATGCATGCATGCATGCACGCACACACATACACGCACACACACATACACACTCCAACCCCCAAAAACAAATTACTTTACTTTTCTACATACAGGTTGATTGCTTTATTAATCCACTTGGGGATTAATAAAGTACTTCTTCTTCTTCTTCTTTTCATGCTTACTTCCTGCCTTTTTTCTTTACTTTCAACTTCATTTTCCTTCCTTTTCTTTCAACTTCTTCTACTTTGTCAACTTCTTTGCTTCCTTGGCACTTTTTTCTTTCCTCACCTTTCTTTCTTACTTTCATTGCCTTTCAACCCTTTCTTACTCATCCTGTACTTTCTTCTTTGTCTGTCTTTTTGTTCAGTGCCTCTCTTTTCATGCTTACTTCTTGCCTTTTTTCTTTATTTTCAACTTCATTTTCCTTCCTTTTCGTTCAGCTTCTTCTACTTGGTCAACTTCTTTGTTTCCTTGGCACTTTTTTCTTTCCTCACCTTTCTTTCTTACTTTCATTGCCTTTCAACCCTTTCTTACTCATCCTGTACTTTCTTCTTTGTCTGTCTTTTTGTTCAGTGCCTCTCTTTTCATGCTTACTTCTTGCCTTTTTTCTTTATTTTCAACTTCATTTTCCTTCCTTTTCGTTCAGCTTCTTCTACTTGGTCAACTTCTTTGTTTCCTTGGCACTTTTTTTCTTTCCTCACCTTTCTTTCTTACTTTCATTGCCTTTCAACCCTTTCTTACTCATCCTGTACTTTCTTCTTTGTCTGTCTTTTTCTTCAGATCCCACTCTTTTCATGCTTACTTCCTGCCTTTTTTCTTTAATTTCAACTTCATTTTCCTTCCTTTTAATTCAACTTCTTCTACTTGGTCAACTTCTTTGCTTCCTTGGCACTTTTTTCTTTCGTCTGCTTTTTTGACTTCAAATTACTCCTCGTATTTTTCGTCAGCGTATCAGCTCTCCCACGTAATTTCTTCCGAAATTACCTTTTCTAGTGTTATCTTCGCTCTTTATTATTATTTCGCCCTTTTCTTCGGTCGCTATCTTCTTCCAGACGCTTTGGGCTAGAAACTCCGTTCAAACTTCAAAACGTGCATCTTTCAGAGGACTTTCCTGCTATTACTTTTCTTCTTTTTATCTTTTATACTTTTTCTTTTTTTCAACTTTTTTCACCTTTTTTTTACAATGGTTTTCTATGGAGAAAACTTTCAACTTCCATGAAACTTTCCTCTTTGTTTGAGCTTCCCAAATCGTCATACTTTGGGCTAGAAACGTCATTTCAACTTTAAACCGGTCTAGACCCTTTAAACTTTTAGTCTGTAAGTCAGCTTCTTGATATCTTTTATACTTTTTGATTTCTGGCAATTTATATTTTAGGGTGTTTTTGCTCATTTTTCAACTTTTCCATTGGTGTGTATTGCAGAATCCTCTAGCAGGCTAGAGCGGGTGACGTCACAGCTAGAGCGGGAGAAGCTGTTAAATTTATTGAAAATGTTTCTCTCTAACTCGCCGTCACGGCCACAATTTTGACTCTTCATACACCATTTTCTCAAAAGTAGTAGAGATTTTTGTCCTCTTTCAGGCAATGCTGTTCTCACTAGGACCTACGGTTTTTCCGCAACGTGGCCAAACAGACAGAGAGTGACTGCTCAATCTCTCATTCACTCCCATTCTAAAACAGTCGTAGCGTTTTGGGGGAAAACACAAATGAAGGCTGTTTCTAACTCGCCACCAATCGTTCATTTTTTGGAATATCTTCACAAAAAGCGGATCACTCTCTTCGTTGAAGCCTCCTGGCACTGTTAGTGAAAGAATTATTTCGATAGGTCTTATAGTTTTTCTGTAGTCCTCCATTTTGTGAGGTGAAGTTTTGTTAGCGTCTCATTCACTCAGCGTGTGTAAAGCGCTGTGTCACTCCCCCTCCCACTCTGGGCTTAGGTCACCATAGCAACAGATCAACACAAAGCAGTAGCTGAACAGAGCAGCTGTCTGTGATTGCTAATTAGACTGACTGGCTGCTTAATGTCAAAGCCAGCTAGCCTAGCCCCGTTAGCTGGTGTGGAGCCACCGAGCTATATATATATATATATATATATATATATATATTGGCTGCTTAAACCCGACTGGCTGCTTAAAACCCTCTGTGGTCGACGCAAGCGCCGGCGCGTTTTGACGCATCGTTTCCTGATAAGGCCGAAACAAACTGAAATTACTCCGTCAATTCTGATCGTACAGATAACAGAAATCTATCATTCAAATCTGGTTTTAGTGGTATACCATCATAATAACAACAAAACGTTGTGCTTTTTCTAAATAAACAAAGCCGACAGGGTGCGATCTCTGCCTTGTCTGTCTCTGCCATTTCTCTTCACAGACGCGTAAATAAAACGACCAGAATCTCAGCGAATACTTGGCTCCTAAAAATAAGAATTATATGGCTAGAAAGCTTGAAATGTTTTCTTTTGAGTGAAACAATTCAAGTCAAAAACAAATCATCACTTTTTATTTAATCCGTATGAACGTAAGGAGAAGTCCGTTTTTTCCGGAAAAGGTACGAGAAATGACATAAAACGTACTTCTTTCACTTCTTACCAAGCACTTGGCTCCTGGCAGATTGCCGTAGGCACTATTGTTGGCCTTGACGTCTTCACTAGGCAGGACATGGTCACACCCTTTATCCCCCTTTGATTATTTTAGTTTGTTTATATTCCTTTTTTTATACACACATACATACACACACACACTCACCAACCCCCAAAAACAAGTAATTACTTTACTTTTCTACATACAGGTTCATTGCTTTAATATTGTATTAATCACTTTATTAATCACTATCAATTTATATAATTTAAATAATATAAAATTTAATAACTTTAATAACTGCTGTAACAATTTAATTTCCCCTTGGGGATTAATTAAGTACTTCTTCTTCTTCTTCCTGGTTCTGTCTTTCCTCACCTTTCTTTCTTACTTTCATTGCCTTTCAACCAATTCTTATTCATCCTGTACTTTCTTCTTTGTCTGTCTTTTTTTTCAGTGCCCCTCTTTTGAGTTCACTTGATAAAAAGCTTTGTTGATTGGTGTAACATCAACTGTCTAAAGCTCAATATCAAGAAAACCAGAGAACTGGTGGTGGACTTTAGGAGGAGCAGGAAGACCCCAGTCCCTGTCTCCATCCTTGGAGACGAAGTAGAGATTGTGGACTCCTACAAATACCTTGGAGTCCACATTAACAGAGACTCTGTTCCTTTGGCGTGTGCAACAAGCTACTGAAGACGTTCTATCAGTCTGTAGTAGCGAGTGCACTGTTCTTTGCAGTTTGTGTGCTCGGGAGGTGGCATCAAGGCTGGTGAGGCCAACAGACTAAACAAGTTGATCAGGAAGGCAAAATCTGTTGTTGGACTGGAACAACAGACTGGAGGCTGTGGCAGAGAGGAGGACGGTGAACAAAATCAACTCCATACTGGAAAATTCTGCCCACCCACTTCATGAGGAACTGTGGCGAATGGGAAGTTCATTCAGCCCCAGACTAATTCCTCCTAAAACCAAGACTGAGAGATTCAGGAAGTCTTTTGTTTCCACGGCCATAACTCTATAATTCCATAATATAAACAATAAAACAGACACACACCACATACACACGCATGCATGCATGCATGCACGCACACACATACACGCACACACACATACACACTCCAACCCCCAAAAACAAATTACTTTACTTTTCTACATACAGGTTGATTGCTTTATTAATCCACTTGGGGATTAATAAAGTACTTCTTCTTCTTCTTCTTTTCATGCTTACTTCCTGCCTTTTTTCTTTACTTTCAACTTCATTTTCCTTCCTTTTCTTTCAACTTCTTCTACTTTGTCAACTTCTTTGCTTCCTTGGCACTTTTTTCTTTCCTCACCTTTCTTTCTTACTTTCATTGCCTTTCAACCCTTTCTTACTCATCCTGTACTTTCTTCTTTGTCTGTCTTTTTGTTCAGTGCCTCTCTTTTCATGCTTACTTCTTGCCTTTTTTCTTTATTTTCAACTTCATTTTCCTTCCTTTTCGTTCAGCTTCTTCTACTTGGTCAACTTCTTTGTTTCCTTGGCACTTTTTTCTTTCCTCACCTTTCTTTCTTACTTTCATTGCCTTTCAACCCTTTCTTACTCATCCTGTACTTTCTTCTTTGTCTGTCTTTTTGTTCAGTGCCTCTCTTTTCATGCTTACTTCTTGCCTTTTTCTTTACTTTCAACTTCATTTCCTTCCTTTTCGTTCAGCTTCTTCTACTTGGTCAACTTCTTTGTTTCCTTGGCACTTTTTTCTTTCCTCACCTTTCTTTCTTACTTTCATTGCCTTTCAACCCTTTCTTACTCATCCTGTACTTTCTTCTTTGTCTGTCTTTTTCTTCAGATCCCACTCTTTTCATGCTTACTTCCTGCCTTTTTTCTTTAATTTCAACTTCATTTTCCTTCCTTTTAATTCAACTTCTTCTACTTGGTCAACTTCTTTGCTTCCTTGTCACTTTTTTCTTTCGTCTGCTTTTTTGACTTTAAATTACTCCTCGTATTTTTCGTCAGTGTATCAGCTCTCCCACGTAATTTCTTCCGAAATTACCTTTTCTAGTATGTTTTGTATTGCTCTGTAATACTACATATTGCCTTTAAAATGTAACAACTGCAATGATTAAACTGATTGACAGTTAATTTATTTCATTGTGTGTATCAGACCACACTTTCCCTGCTTCACTGCTGCCACTTCTTGCTTGTTTTAGGGCTCTTCAGTCTGGTGTACCAGGAGTTTTTTCATGACACTGTTTGTATTTTTTGTAGGTTACATTGGGGTGGTGAACCGCAGCCAAAAGGACATAGATGGAAAGAAAGACATTCGCGCTGCTTTGGCTGCCGAGAGGAAATTTTTCCTGTCCCACCCTGCATACAGACACATTGCCGAACGCATGGGCACACCGCACCTGCAGAAGACCCTCAATCAGGTGAGACACACTGAAATTATCTCCTAAGGCAGATCCTGTATTTTCATACCAAGGTAGTAGAGATACAATCACGCAGAGCTACACATCAAACATTATTATTATATTCATTATTATTTATTCATTACATAATATACATTTAATCCATTGATGAGATCATGAGACGCCACATCTGGTCAGGCAATGTTGACTGCTGATTCACATTTGTGTTATTGTGCAAGCATAGCCTTGTAGGCTACCGATATATTACTTGATGTTTTAACAAGAAGATTTATTTATACAGGTAGATGTTGTCTGAGTTGATGACTCCTTATGTTTTTTTGGGTATGTTTAATTACATTTACGCTGTCTTTTACATTGTTTCGGTGTCTTTCTTGTTTACTAGAATGTAATATACATTTATACATTTATGTGTATTTTGCCATGCAGTCTCGTAATTATCCCAAACTTTTTAAGCCTTTTCTATTACATTTTTTGTAAGTTAGCTTCAAATGGTCAATTGAAAATGAAATGTTTTTCTACTAACATTTGATCAGATCAATTTTAAAGCTCTGATAAATCCGTTGTTTTACCTACCAAACATCAAACTCTAGATTATAAACTGAGATTGTTTTTTAAAAAAAAAAAACAGATCTCAAAATAAATTGACATATTAAACTACATTAATCAATTTGCTTGTTTTAGGCATAAGACCAAAGACTGTGGGAGGAAACCAGAGGACCTGGAGAACCCCCCACCCCCCACCCCGCCCCAACACACACACACACACACAGAAAAAGCACAATTTAAACCCAAAGCTTTCCTGCTGTGAAGCACCACATTAACTCCTCAGTTTACTTTGGGAATCTCTGGGCAATGGCTGCTTTGGAAATGGGGGGGAGATGGATTGTCATGTTGTGGACTTTTTTGGTCTCTCTAAAAGTATCTGGTAGGTTCTGGTGCTCCTCACGCTGTTTGATCCGTGATGCACGTGCAGCAGAGGTGACTTTAGCTGCTTTGGAAATGGGTGGGAGATGGATTGCCATGTTGTGGCCTTTTTTGGTCTCTCTAAAAGTATCTGGTAGGATTATGTGCTCCTCACGCTGTTTGATCCGTGATGCACTTGCAGCAGAGGTGACTTTAGCTGCTTTGGAAATGGGTGGGAGATGGATTGTATCCTGGTGGAGCTCTGCCTTTTCCTTCCGTCTTTCTCATATATCTTGTGTCTGTTGGCATGGACATTTGGAATCTTTACACCACTCATCTTCTCATTCCCCATCTGCTGTTTTTGCCTTTCAGCCTCTTTCTTAACCTCTACCCTGGGATATTGCGACTTGTCCCCGGGGGTTTAAGGACGGCTTTGGTAGCAGTTCTTGCCAAATTATCTCTTCTGGTGTCTCCTTATTTTGCTTCTCATCTTGCTTATGACTGAGTGTGTCCTCTTTCTTTACAAGCATGCTTCTGGGCAGGATCTTTCTTCCAGATTTCTTGTAAGGTTCTGCCATTGATCTTTCCCTGTACCTCTTTAATTTTTCTGCGTGTGCCTCCTGTAATAGTTTAAGGTTTGCATCATGCATCCTGGCTATCGCTTCAGATCGTTTCACGTGCCTGAATTCCTTCAAGGTTTCCTCTGGCATTTCATCGGTTACCTCTAAGATCATGGCGATTTGGTCCTCGATACTTTTAAGCATATCCAAGGTGAAGAAGCTTCTTGTGGAGTGGTTATGCACTTCTGCTATCTTCCTGTCCAAAGCATTCAGCTCAAGATCTATATTAGGTATTTTTACTGACTCTAAGACGGAATCCTCGTTTTCATATCGTTGGCTCTATGCTTTTCTTTTTCTACTTCTTCTACAATTTTTTTTCCTTCAAATTAAATTTGCCTTCTTCCTTTTTAAGTCTCTCTAAGTTGGTCAGTAAGTAACTTTGTTGCTCTCGCAATAACTGCTCTCTCCTGCCAATGCGTTCAATGAGGGCCTGGTTCTGCATTGTCATGTTTGTCAGTAGCTTGTTGGTGAGTTCTGTCTTCAGGGCCTCAGAGGAGCAGTCTCTATCAACTTTATAGGCTTCTGTGACCGACATCGCAGTGGGTGTCACCTTGTCCATTTGTTTTTGTACTTTTTGTACTTATTTAGTTCTTTCTCAGTCGTGGTGAACAGACTTTTCAATGACTCTAATTCACCCTGTTTCTCCTCAGTTTTTGATTTGATTTCCTCATTCTTTTGACACAGCTTTTCCAAAAGTGTTTCACTATCTGAAAGTTTCTTCTCAAACCGCATAATGCTGTGTTCATGGAGGTCAGGTTTGTCTGCGCCATGTTTTCAAGCTTTTTTAGATGTTGCCTCTTTAATGCAGCTTCCTTGTCCAGCTTTCCAACTCTCAATCTGGCCATCCTAACTTCTTCTTCAATGTTACGTAAAGACATTTCCCTCTTGGTGTTAAAAAGGATTTCTTTAACTGCAGGCATTTTTAGATCAGGATTCTCTCTTGTCACACTCCAGGAAAGATTTGTACCAAGAATGTACCAATGTGCTCTGTGTCCTTTTTCAATAGTTTGTGACATCACTTTACCTCCCCCTTTGTGACATCATCACTTACCTTCCCCTTCATGACATCATCACATTACCTTCCCCTTCGTGACATCATCACATTACCTTCCCCGCATTAGTATTGTTATAGTTTAGTTGGTGTTCGTATGCTGAAGTGTGTTTTGCGTTGTGACCGTCTCACTCGGTCCTTTCGAGTCTTACGTGTAATCGGGTTCCCTAGTTTGGCATTGTCTTGAGCCCTGGATGTCCCAGGGGGGAAATAAAGCCTTGGTTTGTCCTGCATTTGGGTTCTCACCTCTCCTCCTTCACACCACTCCACCAACACCCCCCGTGACACATTTTCAGTGTTTTCAGTTTTTTTTAAATGTAATACTGTGTTGTGTTCTCATGTAGCTATTGGGTTTTGTTTGTTTAATGTGACTTTTGTTAATTCAAACTCCTAATAGCTGTTGTAACTGATTTGAACTATGGATTTTTTTTGTTTAAGTGTGAAATTGGCTTGTTATACACTAACTAGACCAAACAAGAATTGCTTGAAATAAGTCTTTTTTTTTTTTCTTTTTTTTTCTTACTTTCTTACTTTGTCCTCCTGGGAGGAGGGTATCACCAGGTAATCTTCACTTATTCTAAGAGCTCTCAAGTAAAAATCTCTTACTGCACTGGCAGTGAAATTTGCTTGTTTTAAGCATAAGAGCGTCCATCTCTAAATCATTTAGAGTTTAATTTGATAGGGCATTTTTGGAAATTATTTCTGTAAACGTGTGCAGGTGCGCAGCATTGTAGCATTATCATTGGTGAACAAATGTTTGGTCTATACTATGTTTCCTTATATAACCTTGTAGACAAGCAAGGTTATGCACAGGAATGAGAGATAAAATACTTGTTACATACGTGTCAGAAGTATCACCTATGGCATTCTGCAGCAGCTGCATATCTGTCTATGCGAGAAGAACGCACCTTCTCCCTCCTATCAGCAGACACACACATACACATACAGTGTGCTTCTCCACATCAGCCATAGATCAGCTTTGTTAAAGTTGTATGAGCAGAGTTGATGCGCCCATTTTTTATTTTTGAGGTTGAAGTCATGGCAACGGATTTTTTCAGATTTTACAAGGCTAATAACTCTAAACGTGTTGCCACCCCAGCCAAGGGCTTCATCCGGCTTGAGAAAAGGCTGACCTGGAGCCTCCAAATTTAATTCTTCCAGGTTGGTGTCACTCCACCTAGTCCCCATAGGCTCACTAGGTTGGACTAAGCAAATTCAGTGAGAGTGAGAGTTTTAGACCCACGCTCCTGAGTTGGTCTTCCACTTCACACTGGTCTGAATAGGCCTCATTAAGTGAACAAAGGCGTGAGCTCAGGTGAGGGGCATTAGGATCTAATGGTGGACTCATTCTGATTCCCCCTGTCCTGCCAGCAGTCCCCGTCCTTCCTGGGAAACATTGGTATGTTCCTAATTTGCTGGTGAACAGATGATAGGGCAGCCAGGGGATAGAAGGAAGGGCAGACGTATATGGGCATGATAGTCGGTCCTCCACCACTGTACAGGGAGGTGTTGTCCCACGATTGGACAGATAGTGCGTTCCCTGACCTCCTCTTTAACCATCTTCTTCTCTGTCCAAAAGGTGTACCTCACTGCTCTTCCTTATCTCAATGAGTGTCTGTTTCCTTTAAAATGGAGGTCCCAGCTGTCTGTGGTCCTGAGGGAGCTGCTCCCTCCTTGCTGGACCATCCTCACTGAGTGGGTTGTTTTGGGTCTTGCTCCAACTGTGAAGTTTTTGGGCGCATCTCTTCTTACACTGTAGCATACAGCACATGCTCCGTCGGTTGGTGTGTGGACTGGTCGCGAGGGTTGGGAACCAGTCCGTCGCTTGGCTAGTTGGTGGTGCGCGTGGAAGGTGAAGGGTTGGTACTGTGTTAGGGGGCCCAAAACGGCGTTAAACGCTGCCAGGAATACAGCTGAATAGCGGAATGATAGGTGAGCCATACAGGGTAAGGCTTAGAAAAACTGAAAATGCCCGTTGCCCGGATGCAAACCGAGATCTTAACGCAACCCGGGAGGACGGAGAAGCGACAGACGGAAAACCCGAACCTTACGGTAATAGAGGCCGTGCGAAAGGACGATGTGCCGGAAGTAAGTTGAGGGGGATCGCCTTGCACAGGATCACACAGACGTGTCCTGGTGGACACACATGAAGAACTCATGGATGAGATCGAGTCGATGAGACATATCATACATAACACAATAATGCAAGTTACACATACTGTTGAAAAAAAAAAAAAACAAAAACACATGGGGTTAAACACAGCTTAAATGTGCACTCTGTTTATCTTCAAGCTGATCTCACTAAGTTGTTTTGGGTCCAAAATGGATGTAGGTGTCCAGGTTTAAATGTATTGTAACAACTGTGGGGGTTGTGGGGAGCGAAGCTACTCGCTAGGTAAGAACAATAGAGCGGCTAGCAGGAGGCTGAGCAAGCTAGCGCCGATACGTGCGTAGACGATGAGAGAGCGCTCGCTGCCCCCTACACCCGCACGACCCGAGCTGGTCTCAGAATAAATAAAGTGGCAGGGCGTGCTTGGGTGTCGGGACCGGCAGGAGGTCCAAGCGGGGCGGAGTGGCACGTCAGGTGGGCGTGCGAAGTATGAACAGAGTAAAGAAAAGCACACACGGATAAAGCATGTCTGGGCACCAAAGCCCTCGGGGTGCACATACAAACAGAGAGCTACCAGTAGGCAGGGTGACGAGCCCTCGCCCACGAAACAACCCTCACAACCAAAAATATCACAAACAGACCTCGACGAAAACAAACACTAATAAGGTAGTGACATCAAGAACGCCAAACAGAAAAGGAAAGGAGGAAACCAGGGGAAAGCGTGTAAACGAGAGAGAACAAATGGCAGCACAGAAATAATGAAAACAAGGAGATAAGTGTGCAGAATAAAAGAAAAGGACCAGGGGTCGTGAAGAAAAGATGCACAAGAAAAAATAGTAAAAAAAACAGAAGGCAACA
>NW_022872859.1:0-30298 GCF_900324485.2 Mastacembelus armatus | reverse complement strand
ACACGTGAGACGCACCTATGTAGGACGGTGTCAGAAACAAACCCTAACGTGCACGGTGCACACAGTGGATGTGCACTGCTCTGTGGTTGCTGAACCAAACCACACAGGGATGGCCGAGCAGAGAACAGACTCACTGGTTCCTCTGTAGAACAGTTTCCTATGAAGATGTTGTTTCAGCTGAAGCAGAACAAAGTGGAGCAGCAAAGCAGCTGGTCTCTATGGTCTTCACACTTTGACTCAGATTCAGAACCAGCCTCTGGATCTGGTTTGGAGCAAAAACACTGCAGAGTTGGTTTTAATAACAAAAGTGATAAAGGAAACAGAGAACAGGTATTATGAGAGGACCTGATGTGGTTTCTGGACTGGACTCAGAAATCAAAGAAGAAACTTTTTCTGTTAGTGAGAACTGAAACAAATAATTGAAAGAGGATACAAACATTATTTGTACCAACACACTGCAGAGTCCATTAACACAGTGTGACACAGGATGAGTCCACACGAATTAATCTTGGGTTGTCTGCAGGACTTAGGACTCAGGTCTTGATCCAGTGCTCTGATAGAAAGGTGGTCCTGTTAATCCTAATGGCTCCAGCCAGACCTGTGTGTTTCCCTCAGGTAATGAACACACAGGTCAGAAGCTCAGAGCTCAGACTGTGTTCAGGGAAAAGCTGCCTCATGGACCAACAGGGTCAAAGTCTGATCACTGACGAGGCGTTTACTGACACACCAGCAGGTTCGGTAAAACAAAGACTTTGAGGTGAGCTGCTGCTGTAAAACACAGAGATACTGTAGTTCACATTAACAGGAACAGACAGAACAAAGAACCTGCAGCTGACAGAACCTCTTTGTTCCTCTGAGCTGCAGCTTTTTCAACCTTTAACTTTTATCTAATAATTTGATATTTTCATCAAGACACTAAAAGTCTCCATTAAAAATATAAACAAAATAAAAAGACTGAACAGTTTATGTTTAAAAGGTTTCAGTTCTTGTCATGTGATCTGAAGACAGACAAGTCAGGAGGCTGTGAAAAACATTAATAAATCAAACCATCTCCTTTTCATCTGCTCCGCCCAAGAATGACATTAAATCAGTTCCATCAGCTGCATCTTTGCCAAGACGTGATCAGACCTGCAGCTCCCAGAACATTTTACTAACATAACATCCACATCCAGAGCAGTGGAGCAGGTTTGGTCAGAGCACTTGCTCAGTGTTCAGTTATGCTGGAAGCCACAACAAGCTTTGACAAGAACAAGGTTGACAACAAGCTTCATACTTCCATGAGAACATGTTCTGTTATAGAGGCTGATCCACTGATCTGAAATCAACCTTGGTGGAACAGGAATGAAGCTAATTTGGTGTCTTATCAATAAATGTATGAATTTAATGTGGATCAATATTCCTTAATTGATGATCTGGTCCCTCATAATACCAGGATGTGAAAACATGAGACCTGTCCTGTGTTTTGGTGCATGTCTTTAATGCAGAAATTTAGTGTCCACAGTGGTGAGGACGTGGTGATGCAGAGTAAAACCAAAACCAGTTAGAAAAAGCTGCAGCTCAGAGGAATAAAGAGGCTCTGACATAGTGAAACATGAGGAACAGCTGCAGGTACAACTTCAGATTTTATCCAAACAAAACATTTGAACTGGAGAACAAGTTTTGACACGTTTACTCTCATCAATGGAGTGGTGTCTTAGCTCTAAGGTAAGATCCAGTACATGAACAGACAGAGGACAGTCTCCTGTGGACCAGGTATTTCTGACATGATAAAGAAAAGAACTTTCCCAGGTTTGGACCTTTGCGGTTGGACAGAAGACACAAGGTAACAAGTTTCTACACTTTCTCCTCTCTCTTATTTCTACCTATTACTTTATTTTGAAGGATGATTTCTAACTGATGTGACCAGTCGCTGTGTCCAAATTCAAAGCTGGGCCCATTGATATCAGAGCTATTGATTATTATTATAACCTGAGGACATCAGTAAACAAAGGTTTCTAACAGGAGTCGTTGTAGCATACGGCTGTTGCAGTGCTAATGTTTTTATATCAGTGTTGTTTCATGACTATTAGATACTTTTATCATTTTTATATAAACCTGCTGTGATATAAACTGTTTTAAATGTCCGGAAAGAAGCTGGACGGGCCCAGCAATCATAAGTAGATGGTTGGCATCTGTGCACAGGACCAGCGCTAATGTCGTGTCCAGCAGCAGGATGTGTTCACGGACTCTCAGAATAATCACGTATATAACGTGACTTTCATACGGAGCCTCCTCAGTATCGGGTGGAAATATTAATATTAATGAGAAAACAGTCTGTGACGGGGAACATGGAGGGAACCACAGTTTGCAATAAAAGACACCAATGATGTTCTCACAGGTTTTTACACCTGGAAGAGGAAACCTATAAGGTCTGGACTAATCCTACATGGGCCGCAAAGAAGAATTATAATATATAATTTATTTTTATAACAAGACATCTCTACATTAGAAGAGTTGTCAAGGGCCCAATAACTGCCTAGTTCACTTCTTTGTGAAGTTCAGACTTAGGAGATGATTTAAAGCAGCTAACCACCTGGATTAATGTCAGAGTCAGGACTGAGGTGGACACAGTAAAAGAAGTTTCAACTTTCAGCTGAAGTTAACAGTCTGCACATCTAAGTCCCAGTCTGCAGCAGGTTTCCTCTCCATGTATCAGTCTAAACCTTATTCTCCATCCTCACTGACACAGAATGAACTGGCGCCACCTTGTGGCAGAAACACTGAAGACTTTAACATGTGAAATGTTTTCAGAGAAAAACAAACTGCAGGTTTTTCATGTTTGTGACTCTTCAGCTCTGTCTCCTCTGACAGGAGAGATGGTCTGATGGATCCTGCTGCTCATCAGCCTGACCCCCTTTACCTGGGGTCAGTTTTTATCCACTAACTCAAATCAATTGGAAATCCAAAATAATCCAAGTTGTGAGTGTGTGTGGTCGTCACTTTCCCTCTGTGTCTCCTCAACAGGAACATTTGTAGTGAATGTGACACAGAGCTCCTATCAGGCAGAGGAGAACCACGACATCACACTGGGACTGGACCTTCACAACCACAGCTCACATGTCTCTCTCAGCAGTTTACATCTATTGTGAACTGCTAAATGAAGATAAAGGCCCAACCGTGTTTCATCTACATGAGGGTGTTGAGGTCCCAGAGTCTCAGGACAACAGTTTTCAGGACGAGTCCAGTTTGACAAAGACGTCCTCAGAGAAGGACGAGTCAGACTTCATGTGTCCAGACTCAGGACTGAGGACTCTGGTCTGTACTGGTGTGATGTGAAGACAGATGTTGGTGCAGACTATAACACCTGTCGCCTCAATGTCACAGGTAAGTTGGTTCAGTCCAGTTGAACAGTGTCCTTGTGTGTCCGTGTTGGACAGACTGTGGTGATAAACTGGACCTGATGGACTGAGGCTCTGGGCTCTGTGTGATTTACTACGATGATTTTTCTAACATCATATCACTCACATGCTGCACATGGCAACAAACATCATTAGGTCCAAGCCCAAACTGTCCAGATGTTACATTTGGACATGAACAGGTATCAACAAGTCTCTCTGTGTGTTTTACAGCAGCTGCTGATGAACCTGAAGCTCAGAGACCAACAGGGAGTCCAGAACAAGAGAGTCGGGGAAGGATCAGCCTATACGTTGGACTGGGACTGACAGCAGCAGCAGCAGTTGTTCTACTGGTCAAACTCTACTTCAGTCTTTGTTTTACTGAACCTGCTGATGTGTCAGTAAACGCCTCATCAGTGGTGTAAAGTTTCTCAGGGATCAGACTTTGACCCTGTTGGTCCATGAGGCAGCTTTTCCCTGAACACACAGTCTGAGCTCTATAAGAAGCACACAGGTCTTGTTGGAGCCATCAGGACTAACAGTACCCCCTTTTCTATCAGAGCACTGGATCAAGACCAAAGTCCTAAATCCTGCAGACAACCAGAACTTTGTCCTTCACCAGTCAGTTTGGTTGTGACCCTCACATGACTGAGTCAAAGTGTGAAGAACATAGAGACACAGGTCAGACCCGGTTTAAAGTCTCTCTCGGTCTGAAAGGACTCTGGCTCAGGACCAGGGGAGAGTCAGTCTGAAAACTTCACTCATCGCTCTTTTTATATGTTGAAGGTGGAGTTGACTTGGACCCGAGGTGGGAAGTAACGAAGTACAAATACTTCATTCCTGTACATAAGTAGATTTTTTCAGGTATCTGTACTTTACTAGAGTATTTATTCTTCTGAGGACTTTTTACTTTTACTCCCTACATTTAAACACAAATATCTGTACTTTCTCCTCCTCACATTATCAAACAGGCTCCTTCCTTTTTCAACCTCACGACGTAAAAGACGTAACTAACTAGAGAGTTAAATCCAGGGAGTGTTCAGGTTATGATGGAGAGAAAACCTGCAGTGACACATGGAGGAAGAAAGGGACCCAGGAAGTGTTGCAGCGATTTGGAAAGCTGGACATTCCCATATATGGGCGGATTTAAAGAAACTGTTCAAGAATGTATTTTGCTCCCTGAACCAGAACTGGGCAGGATGTTTAGAGAAGAAGAATTTCTTGGGCTTTTTTTTGTGTCCAACTTTTTTTAATTTGTGGAGTTATCAAAAGATGTGTTGTGAATCACTGACGTCAAAAAACATTTTTACTTTTTTACTTAAGTACATTTCAGACCCTGTACTTTTTACTTTGACTTGAATAAAGGAGCTGAGTCAGTACTTCTACTTTTACCAGAGTCTGGTGACAAGAACAAAACAAACATCCTAAAGAACAAACAGACATTATTATCTATTACTGTGTGACCCTGATTCCCACAGACTGAGAAAAGAACTACAGCCTGCTCCAGTTTTGAGGGTTTGTTCTTTTCTCAGGCAGGACGTGATTTATCAAGTGTTCCTCTGGACGTCTCTGGAGTTTCTCCTTCTCTGTGGACATCCTCCCATCATGCCATGCTTCCCTGGTGTTCCTCAGGGCCTTCGGTCCTTTAGGGCTCCACCAAAAGGAGCCTGAAAACAAGAGGTGGCAGAGCTTTCACTGTGGTAAATGTGGATCCAAAGACACCTGAGCAGCTTAAAACAGCAGAGTCAGTGACGTCCTCTAAGGAGGCCTTTCCTGATTTCATTCTAATGGCTGTTATTTGATTTGGATCTTTTTATTTGGGTTTTATTGTAGTTTTATTTCTGCTTGTTGTGTTTGTAGCAGTTTGTAATAAACACACTTATTAAGCTGAAGCTCAGCTGGAAATGATTTAATTTGTTGTCATATTTACAAAGACAAACACCAGTTTCAGGTAATTTGCCACTTTATCATCTGACAGATTTCTAGACTAAGGTCAAAGGTGAAACCACAGTTGAATTTATTTCAAAAATAGATAAATTGGTCATTGAACAAGTCTTTCTCATTATAAATAATAATAATAAGGATTTATTTACAAAGGTTTATAGTTTAACAGACTTTTAACGCCACCTAGTGGAGATAAATCCAAAACAGGAGCATCTCAGTCTCACTGGGTCTGAAACGACTAGACAGTCCTTATCAGGCATCGTTTTCCCATCTGCACTGGGCCTGAAAAGACTCTGGGTCCATGCTACCTGTGGTAAAATCTAATTATATAGTTCATTTAGTTAATATTACAGGGGTAGCCTGATTTGACAGTCCATGCTACCTGTGGTAAAATATTTAGATTATATATATATATATATATATATATATATATATATATATATTATATTACATACATATTTATTTTCATATACATTTATTTTTTACATTTTTTACAAAGATATGGTGCACTACTGTCTTTGTGATATTGGGCACATTCAAAATGTGTCCAACCATTACAGGAATCACACTGCACCTGAAACCAAATCAATAAAAAGGCATGAAGTACAAAAGACTCCACAATGAACTAAATTCTATGGTAATACACACACACATTTGTGAGTAAATTGATCATACAAAACACAAATGTTTATGTTACTTTACCATTTCAATGATGCTCTTGTCAGGATCATCTTCAAGTGAGGCTCACACCAGGCAGTAATCATCTGCATTCCCTAAAACAATGTTTTCATAAGGTTTTAAACAGAAGCAACTTCACTTATTCCATATTAGTAAATAAATGTCACACTGCTCATATTTAGGTTTGTAGTAATAACACAAATATGTTTCATCAAGTATTTATACACACATTTAGTATACATAGTATACATTTAGTATACATCTTGCTGAGACACTAGTTACATCTGAATGTATTTCAGGTTCTCATCCTTTACTGTGAATGTGGAGGCACCTCCTAAGATTTAATGTTATACCCAGATGTGTGTATGTTCCCAGAGAGATGGAGTCGTACAATTCGTCCCAGCTGTTCTCCACAGCTATGCAGAGAGACGGATTAACTTTATGACACAGCAGTGTGTTTATTGTTATTACACGATACATATCTCGTTATAACAAGAAAAGTATTGACAAGGCAAACTGCTTAAATAGCTGAGATGACGATAACAAGAAAGAACCTACAGAGGAAATAGGTTAAATATACTGAGCAGTTGGTAAGTTTGTTTCTCCTCATTTAACAGTAACAAATATGATCGACTTAATCAAGACAAAGTAAGGAACAAATAGCTGCACTGGCTAAGGAATGAAGAGCACACAGTTTTTAATGACGTGTTTAACTTTTAAATTAAAAATGGTCTTAAAATGTGCAGCAACAAACGCATTTATAACGAGAGACGCTTGTTTAAAGATGACACTCGCTGCACGTTAATATCAGCTAATTCCTTATTGCTGAAAATGTACATACAAATATTTCCATGTTTACAGGTCAAAGTGAGGAATAAGAATAAGACAGACCAGCACCCACTGCGTCATTGGAAGGTAAATATTAAGATAAACCAAATCATTTTTACTCTTTAACTGTGATTCTACATTGATATATTGTATCTGCAGCGACGGTTCAGTTCTATTAGGATGTTTTAGAGGGAAGTCTGGGTCATGTGGCAAATGCAGGACAAATATATGTCAGCATCCCTTAGCCCCATGACTCTGCATGTTCTTCTCCAGCAGTTTTATTTGGAAATGGTGATAGTCCATTACTGTTGGCCTGACTGGACTTTAGTTCTCATTGGTTTCTAAGATCTGCCTAAATTTGAAGATCTGTCAGCCTTTGGTTTGTGTGTCAGCATCTGTCCTGTCCAGATGTTTCAGTGATGCAGAGGTAGCCATCCCAGGCCCACCACACATCTCTGTATTATTGTAATGCTGATTCATCACCATGTATGAAGTCAAGTAACAGTAACAGCTTCAGGACAATACTCATGTTAAAGCTGCCTAGACAGACTGGAACTGAACAAGGAGACCTGATGCTGTTAGGTTTTCAATCAGTCATATTTTATTACATTTTCAATCTGTGGAGCAGGAACAAGACGTTACTGAGGGCTACGACAGCAGAAAACTGTGTGTTTAACAATGTGTGTGAAAAACAACTGCATACTCTGGTCCTCTGCATCCTGGATCCTATAACAGGAGGCATAGTGAGCCTGCAGCATCAAACAATCAAAGGAAGTGTGTGTATGTGTGTCGAAGCAGGGAGAAGGCCTGGTGAGACTCCAACATGAAAAGGATGCTGTGTGTTCAGCCAATCAGAAGCTGGGGGATACCATGTCATTGTGTCTTCCTCATCTGAGATGGTATGTTCCAGATCGTAATGGACTGAACACACCTGATCCAGGTAGAGCAGGGATAGTTGGAAAACAAACAGGACAGTGGCCCTCGAGGACCAGGATTGGACACCCCTGCCTTAGTTGTTTCCATGGATGTGCTCGTCCTGTCCTTCCCAGCAGCTTCAGAACTTTGAAGACACTGTTGTTCCTCCTGCTGCCTCATTCCAGCATCTCCACCTCTGCATGAACCTGTTTTTCATAATTATTAAATACAGTCTTAATGAGACAAACTCACCTGACCTTTGTTGCTATTGTTTTCCACTTTTAATTACTAGCTGAACATTTTGTTTTCCTCTCCACTGTCACCAAGTGCTGCTCATAAGGGATTTGTTGGGTTTTTGGTTTTTGTCAAGTGCCTGGAGATGATTGACTTGTGATTTGGTGCTATACAAATAAAACTGCATTGAATTGAATTGAATTAATGTGTGAGCTGACCTGAAGTAGCCTGAAGTATTGTGTAGTTACTGAGGAACGACTGTTACTAAAATTGTTTCAGACCCAGAGAGACTTTAACCTGGTCTGAGCTGAGACCTGATCCAGTCTGCTGCTGAGGAAAACGCTGTTCTTGAAGGTAAGAAACATGTTTGTGTCTGTTCTCGTTTGTCATCACCATGATAGTAAAAAGGCTTGGTGAATGTAACGTCATCACGTCCTCAGGCTGTGATCCAAATACTGTTTGTCCAGCCCCAGGGGGCTCTGTGGGTCTGTAGGTCTGTAGGTCTGTGGGTCTGTAGGTCTGTAGGTCTGTGGGTCTGTAGCTGGAGACAATAGAAAAGTCTTCCAAGTGAAGGCTCCATGACACAACCATGAAAGTTATGTTTGTTTGTGCCCAGACTGAAACATAAATAGTTTCCTACTGAGTCATATTTCAGAATCAGAATGAGCTTCATTGCCAAGTGTCTGTGTACACTTGCACAAGGAATTTGTTTAGGTACGTGGGGTTACTCCAGTGCAAACAGACATAGATACAAATAGAGGACAGGAGAGGACAAGGACTGTGTCTATTGAATTTTAATTCAATAGTCCGGTGAGCAGACAACAATCCAGGCCTTTTTACCAGTTTAAATAACTAAACCAGTAACATGTGAGGAATATTCTGAGTTGCTTAAAACTTGTGACAGACCAATCCAGATTAAAGCACAAACGATCACCAGACCTACTACTCCTACTGTTATCAGTCCAATATCAAGGCCTGTCAGTCCCTGACTCGCTGATCGTCGTCCCACTGTTGGTCTCGGGGGTTCAGGTTCATCAGCAGCTGCTGTAAAACACACAGAGAGACTTGTTGATACCTGTTCATGTCCAAATGGAAAATCTGGACAGTTTGGGCTTGGACCTAATGATGTTTGTTGCCATGTGCAGCATGTGAGTGATATGATGTTAGAAAAATCATCGTAGTAAATCACACAGAGCTCAGAGCCTCAGTCCATCAGGTCCAGTTTATCACCACAGTCTGTCCAACAGGGACACACAAGGACACTGTTCAACTGGACTGAACCAACTTACCTGTGACTTTGAGGTGACAGCTGTTATAGTCTGCACCACCATCTGTCTCCACTGAACACAGGTACAGACCAGAGTCCTCAGTCCTGAGTCTGGACACATGAAGTCTGACTCGTCCTTTTCTGAGGACGTCTTTGTCAAACTGGACTCGTCCTGAAAACTGTTTGTCCTGAGACTCTGGGACCTCAACACCGTCATGTAGCTCAAACAGCGTTGGGACTTTGTCCTCAGTTAACAGTTGACAGTAGATGGAAACTGCTGAGAGAGACATGTGAGCTGTGGTTGTGAAGGTCCAGTCCAGTGTGATGTCGTGGTTCTCCTCTGCCTGATAGGAGCTCTGTGTCACATTCACTACAAATGTTCCTGTTGAGGAGACACAGAGGGAAAGTGACGACCACACACACTCACAACTTGGATTATTTTGGATTTCCAATTGATTTGAGTTAGTGGATAAAAACTGACCCCAGGTAAAGGGGGTCAGACTGATGAGCAGCAGGATCCAGCAGACCATCTTCTCCTGTCAGAGGAGACACAAACACATGAGGTCAAAGGTCAAAGGTAGAAGGAGGAAAATCTTTAATCATTGACTTTTTAAAAGAGACAAGATGCAGCACCAACTTTTAAATGTGTTTTTCAAATATCTTTGGGTGTTTTCTTGCATAGTGTTGTTCCAGCTTTGTCAGAAACCAACATCCAGAACTCCTGGTTTCAAATCTGAGCCCCCTGTGACATCACACGTGGGCTAATTAACATATTTAGGCCCCGCCCACAGCAAAAAGACAACTCTTCCTAAACTATCACTGTATCAACACAGTCCTGGAGTCATTAGCTCCAGTGCTGCTGGAGGAAAGAAGCTCAGGTGCTGTAAAGTTCATAACACAAGTCACTACAACGTGGCTGATGTCCCGTCCTCAGTCTGGGGGTCACAGCTTGGACTGGACTAAACTGGGAATGAACCACCTGCTGTTTCCTCTAATTTAGTTTATTTCAGTTTAATAAGGGATGAACATGTTGTGTCGCTCATTCAGCATCAAACCTGTCCAGTTATTTTAGATCAAAGTGAAGTAAAGAAACTGCAGAGATCACTTTGAAGCTGATCCCAGACCTGCTGAGACTTTGAGAACCAACAAAGTGAAGAGCTCCCTCTGCTGGTCCTGGTCCTCAGCACCAGTGTTCCCAGCTCAAAGCTTTTCTGTGAAACCAGCAACAACAAACAGCTGATCAGATGTTGGTATGTGCCATCACTTTCAGAAGCAAAATCCTGAACCATGTTCACAGTTTTATTGGTGGATTTCATGTCTCTGGTCTTCATCTCATACATTAGAAAACTAGACAGTAACTTCAGGTGAACACAGGATTAAAATAACAGCAATGAAATGTAGCAGGAGCAGCAGATCAGGCGAGACCAAGGTAGGACACTGTCCAGTAATAATCAGCAGTCAGATGTGGCTGAACAACACAAACACGTCAGACAGTCCAGAGCCTGACATGAGGCTGACAATGGCTGGAATAACTTCCGGCACAAAGACCAACAAACTCAAAGACACATTAGGAAACATGGTGGAAAAACTCTATTGGATACAACGACTGAAGAATCCAAGTGTTACTGTTTTTAGTTCAGATACAAATCAAGACTAACAACGCAGGTCCACGTTCACGCTGAAGGAATGCGCGCTCCCGATACAGTTCACGTCAGGCGGACACTTTGTCCAAGTTTCTTCTCTGACAGAAACTTTCTGTGTCAACAAACTGATGAAACTGTTGGAAAATGAACTTCAGGAGTCTGGAGCTCAAATCGCACAGGACACTGAAATAAAAACATTCACCAGAAAGATGGAAAATCATTTTACGGTGGTTTGAAGCGACTTCCTGGTCTGTGTCGTATTTAATGTTTGGCTCAGTAGCTGTTTCTGTTTCTCCGCATTAAAGTACGTCCCAAACAATCACAGCAGGTTTAGTTACTTGTTTTCAGCTGATCAGCGAGTTGACCAGGAATTAATTTGCAGATGGAAAATAACCCGAGACAAAATAATCTGAACGATGAGAAAGTTCCTGTTGGTGCTGGACTGGAAGAAGGACCAGTCTCAGAATCAGAGACCAGACAAGATCCAACACCGTCGGACCGGACTCACCTGGTCTGTTTCAGTCCATCTCCAATGAAGACTTCTTACAGTCAGACGTGAAACCGAAGTAAATTTAAAATTATATCCACCTCATTCGACAAAGGAGCCGTGACTGTTCCCATGTGACTTTTCAGACAGTAAAAAAAAACAGCAGCTTTCAGAGAAACTGAAACTGAAACTTCGTCTTTTACACAGGAAACAGCGACCACAGTCAACTTCCGCCTTCTACATATAAACAGAGCGATGAGGGGATTTTGCAGCCTGAATTTGAACTGGTCCTGATCCAGAGATTCTTTATCGGACCCAGTGAGACTTTAACATGGTCTGAGCTGAGACCTGATCCAGTCTGCTGCCGAGGAAAACGCTGTTCTTGAAGGTAAGAAACATGTTTGTGTCCATTCTCCTTCATTGACATCATGTATTGAGGCAACTCTGCAGCAGAAAGGCTTCATATAACAAAAATTCCCCTTTCAAATGTCATATGACTTTAAAATGACTGACACGTTTTCTCTGTGTGTTTTCCTTAAAATAGCCAATATTTCTAAAGTAGTACCTGGTTAATTCATTTAATGAGAACACCTGTATTTCCTTAGATTGTGTTTTTAATGCAAAAATATGAATCAATTGTATTTGATAGTTAACTATTGTATAGAAATATAACTAGTTAACTAACTAACTAACTAATAGTTAACTAACTGGACCGCACTGGTTGGTAAAAACAATGAAACCTCCAACTCTTAAGTCTAACTTAGAACATCAGGATGATGAAAGTCTTAGGAACACTAAAATGTCTGGGTGCTGCTCATTTTATATGAGCTAATAAAGTTATTACTAATGACTGACTTTGTTAAAGCAGCACAGTGGGTTAGTGGTTAGCTCTGTTGCCTCACAGCAAGAAGGTTCCTGGTTTGAAACCCATCAGGGGCCTTTCTGTGTGGAGTTTGCATGTTCTCCCTGTGCTTGTGTGGGTTTTCTCCAGGTACTCTGGTTTCCTCCCACAGTCCAAAAACATGTATGTCAGGTTGATTGGTGACTCTAAATTGCCCATAGGAGTGAGTGTGAGTGTGTGAGGTTGTTTGTCTCTATGTGGCCCTGTGATGGACTGGTGACCTGTCCAGGGTGGACCCCTGCCTTTCACCCAGAGAGAGCTGGGATAGGCTCCAGCTGATCCCTGGGACCCTGGTTAGGACTAAGGGGGTCTAGATGATGGATGGATGTTTTCAGAGAAAAACAAACTGCAGGTTTTTCATGTTTGTGACTCTTCAGCTCTGTCTCCTCTGACAGGAGAAGATGGTCTGCTGGATCCTGCTGCTCATCAGCCTGACCCCGTTTACCTGGGGTCAGTTTTTATCCACTAACTCAAATCAATTGGAAATCCAAAATAATCCAAGTTGTGAGTGTGTGTGGTCGTCACTTTCCCTCTGTGTCTCCTCAACAGGAACATTTGTAGTGAATGTGACACAGAGCTCCTATCAGGCAGAGGAGAACCACGACATCACACTGGACTGGACCTTCACAACCACAGCTCACATGTCTCTCTCAGCAGTTTACATCTTCTGTCAACTGTTAACTGAGGACAAAGACCCAGTCCTGTTTCATCTACATGAGGGTGTTGAGGTCCCAGAGTCTCAGGACAAACAGTTTTCAGGACGAGTCCAGTTTGACAAAGACGTCCTCAGAGAAGGACGAGTCAGACATCATGTGTCCAGACTCAGGACTGAGGATTATGGTGTGTACTGGTGTGAAGTGAAGACAGATGATGGTAGAGACTATAACACCTGTCTCCTCAAAGTCACAGGTAAGTTGGTTCAGTCCAGTTGAACAGTGTCCTTGTGTGTCCCTGTTGGACAGACTGTGGTGATAAACTGGACCTGATGGACTGAGGCTCTGAGCTCTGTGTGATTCACTACAATGATTTTTCTAACATCATATCACTCACATGCTGCACATGGCAACAAACATCATTAGGTCCAAGTCCAAACTGTCCAGATGTTACATTTGGACATGAACAGGTATCAACAAGTCTCTCTGTGTGTTTTACAGCAGCTGCTGATGAACCTGAGTCAGGGAAGGATCAGCAGGTGGATCGGACTGGGACTGACAGCAGCAGCAGTCATTCTACTGGTCAAACTCTGCTTCACCTCAAAGTCTTTGTTTTACTGAGCCTGCTGATGTGTCAGTAAACGCCTCTTCAGTGGTGTAAAGTTTCTCAGAGATCAGACTTTGACCCTGTTGGTCCATGAGGCAGCTTTTCCCTGAACACACAGTCTGAGATCTGAGCTTCTCACCTCTGTCTTCATGAGCTGGGAGATGGTTGGACTCATCAGGGCTAACTGGACCCCCTTTCTATCAGAGCACTGGATCAAGACCTGAGCAAGGACAGTTTCTGTCCCTGTGACATCACTATGAGGGACAATGATTCATGTTTGTCTGGACAACAGATCACAGTAAACACCAATGTTGGTGTCAGTGCAGTAACTGTCCATTGTAAATATTTGTAAATATAGAAGAGACACGTTCACTCCAGGATGTTCATGATGGAAAAACATCTGCACACTCAAAAATCTTTACATGAACTAAATCTGTTAATCTGTCAGTGTTTGCACTTTATGCCAATTTGCACTAATGTCAAACTGCTGCTGTTGACCTTTGAACCTTTCAAGGCCTTTTGTTTATTTTCATCCTCACATTGTACACAACTGCTTTATTTGTACTATAACTAAGACTGCACATATATTTTAACTTTACATAGTAACTTAGAGAAAGGAGCCTTATTCTCTTCGTTTTATGTAGACATGTATTTTTATTTTGAAAAGAGGAAGTGTTGTTCCACTACGTTAACGTGACATCCTGTTTAGTCTGGTTGGTTGGTACTAACTTTTCTATCGGTCATATCTAGATATTCCAAGTATCTTTCGCTGTGTTGTGTTAGTTCACCATCTCGGTGAGTTTATTTGAAGCTAGGCTAGTAGCTAATGTTTATATGTGGTTACTGATGAAACTACCGGAAGTGGAAGCAACATGCTAGCGGTTAGCTAAAACCGTAGCCTGCTAATGACAAGCGTGTATTTGTTGCTTATTAATCTTATCTTATTTTTCTTACTCTGTCTATTTAATTCTTCCATTTTCTTATTTGACTTTATTTAATGCTGCTTATTTCTGACTATGTTGCTAAGGAGGAACAGCCTTTTGATTCCTCTGTATTTGCTGCTCATGTAGTTGAAGTGACAATAAAAGTCTTTGAATCTTGAATCTTCCATGTGTGTTGGCTTCCAGCAGAACAGAACAAGTGATCTGACCAAATGTCTGCTCCACAGGTCTGGATGTGGATGGAAAATACTCTGAGAGCTTCAGGCTCTGATCCGATGGATTTACATTTCAAGGTCAAACTGATCTGTGGGACTTTACTTTCACTTTCATTTACACCGATAAAGACACTGAAGACGCTGCTGCCGCACTGTGATTGGAGGAGATTCAAAAAGAGGCGGGGCATTCAGGGACATTTTAACCAATAAAACTGCACCAGAATCATTGGCCTCCTATCAGATCACTGTTACATCGTGATTGGCGGAGCAAATAGAAAACAGCGAAATTTAAAGTAACTATATCCTGCAGCAATATCCTGGACTGTCAGACCACATGGCTGAAGACTGACTGAATAAACCAGGTGAGTCCAGTCCGACGGTGTTGGATCTTGTTTGTTTTGGTCTCTGAGACTATGAGAAACCCATCCAAGGTGATGTTTTCCGTCTGATGCAGGACGTTGTGGTTGTTGTTGTTGTGTAGTTACTGAGGAACGAGTGAGTTACTAAATGGTTAATGAGTAATTCTCTAATCAGTCTGGGACTAGAATATATCCTGGGAGATAATGATGTAGTGACTGAAAGTAGACGGAGCCCCGCGGTTCTTAACCTCGGTGGTTTGGTCCTGGAGGAGGACGAAGACAGAGGAGCTCATTTCTCATGGGAAGAGACGGAGAGTTGGAGCTTCAGGGCAAAATAAAGACAAATATGGAATAAACTGGTCTGTTGTCTATTTTTTATATATTTAAGGGAGAAATTAAGAGTCTTCAATGGTAGAAACATCGAAATATGAAGTGAAAGTAAAGTTTCTAAAGCTCAAAGATCAGATGATAAAAGTCTCAGTCATGTTGAAGCAGCTGCAGGTTTAACTGTCGTAACGACTGTTCTTTGAAAGCTCCGCCCACCACTTCTCCATCCCCCAGGGGGCGGGGCCAGATGTGTGTGAAACAGGGTTTTCCATTGTCCTCCAGGTGTGTCCACAGGTACAGTAGCTAAAGACATTTGTTGGAGGTGCTATGGCTGTCCTTATGGCAGCTACTGCCCCAAACTGCTCCCTGCACCGCCACAGTCCTTCTACAGTCTGTCTCCTCAGTGTGAGCAGCACTGACGAATACAGGTCCTTTACTTCAGTAAGAGTAGCAGTACTACACTGTGAAAATACTGCACTACAAGTCCTGTATTCAAATCTTCCTAAAGTAAACGTGTTTAAGTATGAAAACTAAAAGTCCTCATTGTGCAGAGAACTGGTCCCTGTCAGTGTTTTACTGTTGTACCTGATGTTTTTGGATGAACATTAATGTACATGTTGAACTGCAGTAGTTGTCTGAGACTGGACCAGTTTGAAGTAACGTTACTTTAGAAACTGTGGGTAAATTCATCTGCAGCAGTTTATCATATTTTACAAGATCTCACATGTTGGAAGTTTCAGCTCATCAGTCCAGCTGTAACTTTCCCTCCTCACTGACCCAGAACGAGGGAAGTTAGTGAGCTGATGTTTGAAGGACTCTGATATTTCTGGAGTTTATCAGGTGGAACTGGCGCCACCTTGTGTCAAAAACACTGAAGACTTTAACGTGAAATGTTTTCAGAGAAAAACAAACTGCAGGTTTTTCATGTTTGTGACTCTTCAGCTCTGTCTCCTCTGACAGGAGAAGATGGTCTGCTGGATCCTGCTGCTCATCAGCCTGACCCCGTTTACCTGGGGTCAGTTTTTATCCACTAACTCAAATCAATTGGAAATCCAAAATAATCCAAGTTGTGAGTGTGTGTGGTCGTCACTTTCCCTCTGTGTCTCCTCAACAGGAACATTTGTAGTGAATGTGACACAGAGACACTTTCCTCCACCTGTTCCAACCTGCTTGCACACGTCTCTTCACTTCTTTTCCACACTCTCCATTGTTCTGGACTGTTGACCCTAGGTACTTAAAGTCCTCCACCTTCTTCACCTCTACTCCCTGTAACCTCACCGTTCTACTTGAGTCCCTCTCATTTACACACATGTACTCTGTTTTACTGCGGCTAACCTTCATTCCTCTCCTTTCCAGAGCAAACCTCCACCTCTCTAGATTTTCCTCCACCTGCTCCCTGCTCTCACTACATATGACAATGTCATCTGCAAACATTATGGTCCATGGAGATTCCTGTCTAACATCATCTGTCAGCCTGTCCATCACCACAGCAAACAAGAAGGGGCTCAAAGCCGATCCTTGGTGCGGTCCCACCTCCACCTTGAACTCCTCTGTCACCCCTACAGCACACCTCACCACTGTTTTACAGCTCTCATACATGTCCTGCACCACTCGAACATACTTCTCTGTTACTCCAGACTTCCTCATACAAAATCCGAAATAATCCAAGTTGTGAGTGTGTGTGGTCGTCACTTTCCCCCTGTGTCTCCTCAACAGGAACATTTGTAGTGAATGTGACACAGAGCTCCTATCAGGCAGAGGAGAACCACGACATCACACTGGACTGGACCTTCACAACCACAGCTCACATGTCTCTCTCAGCAGTTTACATCTACTGTGAACTGCTAAATGAAGACAAAGGCCCAACCGTGTTTCATCTACATGAGGGTGTTGAGGTCCCAGAGTCTCAGGACAAACAGTTTTCAGGACTGAGGACTCTGGTGTGTACTGGTGTGATGTGAAGACAGATGTTGGTGCAGACTATAACACCTGTCGCCTCAACGGTAAGTTGGTTCAGTCCAGTTGAACAGTGTCCTTGTGTGTCCGTGTTGGACAGACTGTGGTGATAAACTGGACCTGATGGACTGAGGCTCTGAGCTCTGTGTGATTTACTACGATGATTTTTCTAACATCATATCACTCACATGCTGCACATGGCAACAAACATCATTAGGTCCAAGCCCAAACTGTACAGATGTTACATTTGGACATGAACAGGTATCAACAAGTCTCTCTGTGTGTTTTACAGCAGCTGCTGATGAACCTGAGTCGGTGAAGGATCAGCCTGTGGATCGGACTGGGACTAGCAGCAGCAGCAGTTGTTCTACTGGTCAAACTCTGCTTCACCTCAAAGTCTTTGTTTTACTGAACCTGCTGATGTGTCAGTAAACACATCAGGAATAAGAGGTACCCCCGTTCTAGCACTGGGTAAAGACCTGAATCTTAAATCCTGCAGACTCTGTCCTTTATCATCTGGTTTACTTGTGACATGAAACACACAATCAGTTGGTAAATGATGTTAATCTCATTATGGAATTTAATTCAATCCAACATCTAACATCTTCTTCTCCTTTGGGCTGCTCCCTTCAGGGGTCACCACAGCGAATCATCTGCCTCCATTTAACCCTATCCTCTGTATCGTCCTCACCCACACCAACTGTCCTCATGTCCTCCTTCACTACATCCAAGAACCTCCTCTCTGGTCTTCCTCTAGGCCTCCTTCCTGGCAGCTCTAACCTCAGCATCCTTTTACCAATGTATTCACTGTCCCTCCTCTGAACATGTCCAAACCATCTCAATCTGGCTTCCCTGGCTTTTTCTCCAAAACATCTAACATGAGCTGTCCCTCTGATGTCCTCATTCCTGATCCTATCCATCCTCGTCACTCCCAGAGAGAACCTCAACATCTTCAGCTCTGCTACCTCCAGCTCTGCCTCCTGTCTTTTTCTCAGAAAAAAACATTTCTCTGGTTCCTCAGTCCATTCCAGAAACCAAACCAGTTCAAATTGCTCAGAAAACACCTGCATGTTTATTAACTGATTCTAAAATCCACCTTTGCTGGGATGTTAAAGAAGAAGACTCCTTCCACCATCAGCAGGACAGCAGGTTTCTCTAAAGTCATTTTCTTTTCTCACCAGCTGGCAGTTCAGTTTACGTATCTCTGTTCTGTCCCACAGGGATTTTATCACTAATGCTGCATTTTTTACACTTTGAGGTATTAGACTTGATGTATTTGTATTTGATGATCCTTTAAGTTGCACTGAAGTTAAGTTGTACATGTAGTACTTCTGTAATGACCTCAGGAAAAGTATCTGCTACTTGAATCAAAGTAGAAAAGTTGTGATATTTAAAGCTGCAGAGTTCGAGTTTCCAGCTAAGCTAGCTCAGCTAACTGACTGTTGACTGTGTTTCTTTGCTCATGTGTAAGTCACTAATGTTTAGTTCACTGGTCTGAAATGCTCAGAGGTAAAAAGTGTCGTTACATTTTTATATTAAAATGTGAGTGATGGATCCACTCGTCTTTCCTCTGCCTGGTTTCATATTATTTTAAAGATGCAATGTGTAAAATGTGAAAGATTCAGCAGCACCTAGTCATGAGATGACAGAATCCAACCTTCAGGGTAATGTTGACTATTGGATGCTAAGTGTTAAGTAGTGATGAGAATTAAGGGTCTTCAAAGGTAAAACAGCTCATGGGTTATAGAAGTTAAACTGCTTTTAAAGCAACAGTTCCACAAAACTGGAAGACGTTTTATTGGAACGATGAAGAACAAGTATGAACTAACAACACTTATTTAACAACAGCCCTGAAATAGAAGTGTTTCCTGTTTTTGCTCAGAAACATGTTTAACTTGTGAACTATATATAAGTCACCTTCATGATTTGACTAGGTCAGCATTTTAAAGCAGTCCATGTATTGGTCCTTCAACATTTAGTACAAATACTTTCTGTTTCCCAGCACACAAAGGTACTTTTGTGTTTGGGTAAAGACACTTGATTCTTGCTTCGTCTTATCACTCAGCAGAGGAAGATGATGAAGTGTCGGTTCAGCTGATCCACACAAAATCCTTCCAGCTGTGCAGAGGTGGGTCATGTGTTTTTTGGGTTAGACCATAACAGCCTGGAAATATCCAGACACAGAGAGAGACAGTCCAACCTGTGGATTTATGGCAGGAAGTCAAATCATTAGTTTTCATTGAACAACCTGATCATAGTTTATAGAAGAGCGACACCTGCTGGCTGAGTTGGAGAACTGCACGTGAGGGGTCGTCCTGACAAAGCCTCGTGGCTTCAGGCTGTAGTGGATCTGATCATTATTCACCTGAACAGAGCTGTGTCTGCAGGACCAGGGACCCAGAGTCCGGCAAAGGTGAGACACCGAGCGTTTCTTTAGCAAAGACACTTTGTTGGTGCGACCCTCCCTCATTGTTTGTCTGCACCTGCTACAGGTGCGTGACGCCCCAACACGCAGAGCAGCTTGGCCGCATGGCGGACTGAGCTTCAAGGCCTTCAGGCTCAAAGTGCCTCCTTAAAACCACGTCGGACCGAGACCAGACATCGGGTCTGCAACGTGTGGATCCATAAGGGCCCTGAAGACTCGTGGACAAAGGTGAGCTTGTCCTTTAGATCAGTCAGGTGGAAAAATGTGTGGCGGCTCAGGGAGACCAGTCTTATCCATGAACCCTGTTAGCAGGGCCACCGACGGTCGGTTGTCCTGGGCCCACAATGACCCACTAACAGTTTTACTTTCCCTTCATAGAATAGAAATAAATAAATAAACAGAACAAAAACCAAAAACCAGTTTATTGTTTCCAGTCCATTGTCAGTTGTCATAGGTCATGAGGATCTACTGGAGCCTGTCCCAGGTCTCTTCAGGCACAAGGCACAGACCAGATCACCTGGACAGCTCAGCAGACCAATAATCAGTTGTCTGTAATGTTGAATGTCTTGTCATATCTCATATGTGTCTGTACCAATAATCAGGTGTTTGTTGTGACGGCCTTGTCCTTTCTCATGTCTCTCCATTTCTGTCTAATGTCTAATTCTTTCATTTCCACCTAATTAGAGGTGGCTGGGCTGGTGGTGCCAAGAGAACTGGCCTTTGGCTTTGGCTCCAATAGGCCTGTTGGTGGTTGTTGATGGAGTCAGTGCTGCTAAAAGTCCTGATATTGTACCAGGAGGTCTGACTTGTCTGGTTCTGGCTCCATTAGGCCTTTAGGTTGTTGTTGTTTAGATGTGGCTGTGTCACCTGTACAAGGAGGTCTGACCTGTTCTGGTTCCAAAAGGCCTATTGGTGGTTGTGTATTGGACTTGGATCAGTCAGTAGTGTTTAGAGGTGTGTTGCCAGTTTTGGCTCCAATAGGCCTGTTTGTGCCCTGGAGGTGGTTGGTTGGTATTGCTCCAGCTCTGTCTCAATGTAGCTCTTTCCCCGTCACTGCATACTTGACCTTTGACCTCACTATGTGCATAGGTGTATATGTTAGCATGCCTAAGTGTCTGCATGTCCGTCTCTGTGCATAAACGTGTCTGTGTGTCTGTTTGAAGCTGCTGGAAAGTGAAGCCCCAAGAGTCCATATGAAATTGTTAAGGCACTGACTTTATTTTTTCAGTCAAAGAAACTTTGTTCTTCCAAATGTCTGTGATCCTTCAATACGTCTTGTGGTTCCTTGTCCTTCTACAGCTGCATCACATGAGCTGCTCAAACACAAAAAGGCCGTATTGGCTGCTGGATACTGGGACAGAGATCCACAACCTTTTTTCTTGGGGGGGGTGGATTCTCCTGTAGAGAAGTCCAGATAAAGGTTCCAGGTTGGCCACATCTGGATTCAGAAGGACCATGAAAACTGATCCAGGAAGGTGAGCGACAGTCTGAGCTGTAACTTATCCAGCCAGTGTTAGTTGTTGGCTGTCACGGCTCTGGGAGGCTCAGGTTCTGTCCAACATTAACCGTGTTAGTTCATGTTCTGGATCAAATTCCAGATGAGAAAATGTTGGTGCACTAAATATTTAAAGGATCTTCCAGGGGCAGGTGCAGCAATGAGTAACAAGCACATCTGGAGACTGAAGAACCTGGGCTCAAACAAGCACTGGCTCTTTAACACCACTATGGCTCTGCCTGTTTCTGTCTGATGTCCTGCAGGGGGAGCAGTTTAGCCTCTAACCGTCCGACCACCATGTTCTGGCCCTGGATCATGGTCAGGCCTCCAGACACAGTCCTAAGGGAAGTATTGTAGAGTCTGTTGTCTTTGTATCTGTCTTGTGTCCTAGAAAGTCAGCAGCCTAGTTACTAACATCTGAACTAGTCTTCCAGATGAGCATCTGCAGCCCAGATCAGGACTGTGATAGTCTTGGGTTTCATGGTTCTGTCAGTCCAAAATTGGTTTGAGACTGGCTTTTCTTTGCCTGATGTTGTTGGATTTTAACTCTTTAACCATGAATTGATCAGGCTTTGATAATGATTTGCTCCTTGTATGAATTGGAGAGTGATTACTAGGGAAGTTTGGACATGGTCAGACTGGGAAGCAGGAAGTTACTATGTTGTAATGTTAATAGGAGATTTGTTTTTGATCATCATCCAAATTCTGATAGAAATCCAATGTGGGTTGTACCTGAGGGTTCAGTCTCTGGGTCGTCTCTCTGTTGGTAAGAAACATCTAACTTCAGTTCAGAAGTTCAGTTTTTCTTTGGCTCATGTTTCTGTCCCACACTCGTAGGTTCTTATTGACCGTTGATCTCCACAAGACCATTTCTAGTTCAGCTCTTGGCTCCAAGAAGGAAGTGGATGAAGTGAGTTTAGTTCCACTGTTTGAAGTTGGGTCTTGGATTCTGAAAATCAGTCAGTAGAAGTTTGAGGATTCATCAGTTGAGCAAAAAGTGCAGCACAAACATCAGCTGCATTTTAACCTTTGATTTCTTGAATCCTCTGGTCATCCAGGCTGCATTTGTCACCTTCCTTATCTTGATGTTGCACAGTATAACTCACTGGATCATTTCTCATTAGAGACTGAAACAAACCAGTGTGAGCTGTTCCCTGTGGAGCTGTTCCCAAAATCCACCAGCAGGTGGCACCAGAACAGTCCTGTCAGAGGAGCTGATGGTCTAACTGGACCCCTCTTCTCTGATAAACAGCTGAGTTCATGTGTTTCCTCTGAAATCTTGATCTTTGACTTGAGTCTTTCATCAGGGAAGTTGAGCTTCAGTCCCAGACAGTGACTTGAGACTTGGACTCTGAGATTTAGGACTTTTTAGTGCATCAACATGGAGAAGAAATATCTTTTCCTATAGTCAAAAACCAAAGCTCTTTATGAAGCAGCAGGACTTGGAGAGTTGCAGAAACAGCTTCCTGACTGTGAACCTTCCTTCATATTTAATGTTGGAGTTTCTAGAAGTTCCAGCTCTGTACATGGAGCGTGTGGCTGTCATGCTGTCGTCCTGCAGCCTTGTTGAGCAAAGCTAAATCCTTCAAAGTAAAAGCCACTGAAGCCAATGATCTGTTTGGCTGTGAACCAAAAGGCTGGTGGATCCAGGCCACCAGGAACAGAGAGGTTAGTCCAGAAACCACCAGGTGGAATCATCTCACAGCAACAACCTGCTTTATTGGACAAACTGATTTTATTTGACTCCAGTTCAGACTTTTATTGTCTTCATTCACAGAATGAATTAAAATAAAGAGATAAAACAATGAAATATAAAGTTATTATATTTCCAAATTAGTGTTGTTCTATTTACAAATGTACACAAATATCAATGTTTGCAACAATAGGAACAAATAAAAAATGTAACATACATAAATAAAACAGAGCAACAATATGAGCAACAGGAAGGAAAAGATGTGTTTTTCTGTGTTTTCTTCTTTGAAACATGGAACATACATGAAGCATCAAGTTGCTGCTCAGGTTACCTGCTGGTTTGTCTGATGTGTCCTGATGTGCAGTTTTCTGACCTGCAGCCAATGACAAACCACTGATTTCTGCCTGAGCTGGAAAATGGACTTTAGGGTTGGTCTGATTCTGTTGATCAAACGAGTTCCTCTGATGTAGAACCTGAGCTGTAGTTTCTTTTTCTTCTGGAATCTTTTTTTCCAGTCTGATCCTTATTGAACCAACAGTAACACACAGTCAGTCCACCTGCTGCTGTCAGTCCCAGTCCACAGATGAGGACGATCCATCTCCAACCTGCTGCGTCTGGTCTCTCAGGTTCTCTCTCAGGGTCAGACCAGTCCCTCGCTGCTGTGAAGAGACAAATCAAATCTGTGTCTTTCATGTGAAGAAACAACTTTTCTGCAAGAAGGACGTGAATCAGTTCAGTTCAGGCAGAGCAGGAAGGATTGTAGTTTCCACAATACTTTTCTTCTCTGACTCTTATTTAGCAAAAAGCTGCTGAAATGAATCTGTGAGGAAAGTTTCACTGAACCAACTTACCTGTGACGTTGAGGTGACAGGTGTTATAGGCTCTACCATCATCTGTCTTCACGTGACACAGGTACAGACCAGAGTCCTCAGTCCTGAGTCTGGACACATGAAGTCTGACTAGTCCTTCTCTGAGGACGTCTTTGTCAAACTGGACTCGTCCTGAAAACTGTTTGTCCTGAGACTCTGGGACCTCAACACCCTCATGTAGATGAAACAGGACTGGGACTTTGTCCTCAGTTAACAGTTGACAGAAGATGTAAACTGCTGAGAGAGACATGTGAGCTGTGGTTGTGAAGGTCCAGTCCAGTGTGATGTCGTGGTTCTCCTCTGCCTGATAGGAGCTCTGTGTCACATTCACTACAAATGTTCCTGTTGAGGAGACACAGAGGGAAAGTGACGACCACACACACTCACAACTTGGATTATTTTGGATTTCCAATTGATTTGAGTTAGTGGATAAAAACTGACCCCAGGTAAAGGGGGTCAGGCTGATGAGCAGCAGGATCCAGCAGACCATCTTCTCCTGTCAGAGGAGACACAAACCCATGAGGTCAAAGGTCAAAGGTAGAAGGAGGAAAATCTTTAATCATTGACTTTTTAAAAGAGACAAGATGCAGCACCAACTTTTAAATGTGTTTTTCAAATATCTTTGGGTGTTTTCTTGCATAGTGTTGTTCCAGCTTTGTCAGAAACCAACATCCAGAACTCCTGGTTTCAAATCGGAGCCCCCTGTGACATCACACGTGGGCTAATTAACATATTTAGGTCCCGCCCACAGCAAAGAGACAACTCTTCCTAAACTATCACTGTATCAACACATTCCTGGAGTCATTAGCTCCAGTGCTCTAAAGTTCATAACACAAGTCACTACATCGACCCTCAGACTCTGAAGAATCCAATGGTCCATGGTTGAACTTTCTTTTTCATGGTAAAGTTCCTGGATGTCTGGGTAAGATATAACTTGTGTTCTAACCACTAAGTTCTGCATCCCTGCTAATGATTGTGTGATTCTTCTTGTGAGGATGCATTTAATTGGTTTATTTTATAGCTGCTGAATAAATTATCCTCTGTTATTCTCATCAAGACAAATGCTGCATGTATGAAATTCACATTAATGTCAAAATATAATGTGACAGTTGTTGACCAGTGTTAATGTCGTTGACAAAATATTTTCGTTCTAATTTTCGTCAACGACTTTTCACTGACTAAATAAAAATGAAGTAATGACATTTTCGTTAACTAATAAAAAGGAGACAAAATGTGAGTGAGGGACGTTTTTTGGAAAAGATCCAATCAGAAATAATCAAAAGACGCACGACAGATCAGACAAATCATGGCCACTCTCCTTTAGTTACAGGTTAACAACAGTTAAAACAAACTGACTCGATATATTGCAATAAAAACGTTATTGATGTCATGTTAAACGTATTATCGTCCTATAAGCTGCTCAGTAACATCCACCATGTTTACCTTCAACTGGCGCACAGAGCGAGGTGCGATCCAGCTGGTCCAGGTCCACGACAAATGTTCCCATGACACGGACAAACACTCAGCGAGGACTGACTGAGCTATATATATATCGTCACTTGGGTATGCGTCACCTGATATGGAAAGAATTTGTGACCTAACCATGGTTACTGTTGCTATCAATCACAATCTGCTCAAATAGTTTTTACATTGCCCTTTAGGTGTGTGTGTGTGTGTGTGTGTGTGTGTGTGTGTGTGTGTGTGTGTGTGTGTGTGTGTGTGTGTGTGTGTGTGTGTGTGTGTGTGACATAACACTGAACATATATATAATATTATATTATACACTAACCATTTTCAAATGATCAATATTATGTTAATATCTGACATTAAAGGCTTCCTCAAAAAGAAGAAGAGGACGTTCATGGCAAGAGACAAGGAGGAACTCAAGAGGAAGCTGAGGGAGGCAAAGCAGCTCTATAGAGACAGAGTAGAGCACAAGTTGAGACAGAACAATATCAAAGAGGTGTGGAATGGGATGAAAATAATGACTGGCTATAAGAAGTCACACCCTGCTGTGGAAGGAGACTCAAAGTTTGCTAATGAACTTAACCTGTTCTTTAATAGATTTGACACCACCTCTGCTTCTTACTCTGACCCAGTGTCCTCACACACCATCCCTCCTCCCTCCACCACCTTAGCTGATGCCTTGGGGTCTCTTCACATCCCCCCACCCAACATCTCTGCCAATGCTGCCTCCCCATTGCCCACTGATACCATCTCCTCTATCAGCAGCCATACAACATTGAAGTATACCTCACCTCCAATAACTTCTCCCCTGCCCTCATCATCTGACTCCTCATCAACACAATACACAGGCCCAGTCTGTGCCACAGAACGGGGGAGGAAGGAACTAGCTAAACTAAAGTCCAACAAAGCAAAAGGACCAGATGAGATCAGTCCCAGAGTACTTAAGGTGTGTGCTGGACAGCTTGCAACTTAGTCTGGTTCTGAATCTGAGTCAAAGTGTGAAGACCATAGGGACCAGCTGCTTTGCTGCTCCACTTTGTTCTGCTTCAGCTGAAACAACATCTTCATAGGAAACTGTTCTACAGAGGAACCAGTGAGTCTGTTCTGTGCTCGTCCATCCCTGTGTGGTTTGGTTCAGCAACCACAGAGCAGTGCTAACTGGATGTGTGTCACCAGGTGTGAACTCCTGTTTGGTCTTAAAGCAGCTGATCACTGATCACTGGGATGAACTGATTCACCAGGAAGGTTTGTCTTTAAGTACCTGCTGTGTGACAGTCACCCAGGTTTGTTCATGGTGTTTGAGAATGTTCAGTGTGTCGTGATTGCCTCAACTCATTAAACAAAGTTATGTTTATTTGTGCCCAGACTGAATCAAATACTTTCCTACTGAGTCATATTTCAGAATCAGAATGAGCTTCATTGCCAAGTGTCTGTGTACACTTGCACAAGGAATTTGTTTAGGTACGTGGGGTTACTCCAGTGCAAACAGACATAGATACAAATAGAGGACAGGAGGGGACAAGGACTGTCTCAGTTTACTTGCATGAAATATGGCAGTCCATAAACAGATCTGGTCTAGCAACCTGTAATAGGCAGGTAGTAACAGATTACTGTTCTGTTCTGTTCTGTTCTGTAGTCAAACCTGTTTTACCTCTTAGCTCAGAGTCAGCTGGACTTGGAACAATGTGCAGGGTAAATACTTCACACAAGTCAAAAGGAATGCAGGGAAAGTGACTGTTCTCTGTCACACCCGTGGTTTGTTTGTGTTCACTGTGTCTGCTGATGGTGATATTACTGTTTCTCCTCAGTGAGGTGTGTGTTGTTCTAGTCAGACTTTGGTCTCAGGGTTTAGTTTAATGCTGCTGCATGTTGGAGAACGTGACAAGAACAAGACAAACAGACATTATTATCTATAACTGTGATGACCCTGATTCCCACAGACTGAGAAAAGAACTACAGCCTGCTCCAGTTTGAGGGTCTGTTCTTTTCTCAGGCAGGACGTGATTTATCAAGTGTTCCTCTGGACACTGCTGCGTCTGTCTGCGTCTCTAGCATTTCTCCTTCTCTGTGGACATCCTCCCATCATGCCATGCTTCCCTGGTGTTCCTCAGGGCCTTCGTCCTTTAGGGCTCCACCAAAAGGAGCCTGAAAACAAGAGGTGGCAGAGCTTTCACTGTGGTAAAATGTGGATCCAAAGACCTGAGCAGCTTAAAACAGCAGAGTCAGTGACGTCCTCTAAGGAGGCCTTTCCTGATTTCATTCTAATGGCTGTTATTTGATTTGGATCTTTTTATTTGGGTTTCATTGTAGTTTTATTTCTGCTTGTTGTGTTTGTAGCAGTTTGTAATAAACACACTTATTAAGCTGAAGCTCAGCTGGAAATGATTTAATTTGTTGTCATATTTTACAAAGACAAACACCAGTTTCAGGTAATTTGCCACTTTATCATCTGACAGATTTCTAGACTAAGGTCAAAGGTGAAACCACAGTGAATGTTTGTACCAAGACATTACAAAGTGACTGACAGGGGGAGAAACATTATGAACTGGTCCATGAACTGGATGTTGTTATGTCCTGGTTAGGTCTAGAAGGAGCTGAGTGTGATCAGCTGGGTGTGGTTTCCTGTTGGTTATAGTTTAAACATGTGACCTGAACACAGCAGCACTAAGTCGTTGTTACTGTTACAGTGTCACAGGTTTTCTGTCACAGACTGAAGGAAACAGGAAACAGTGTGGTAGAAATTTCTTTAAGTTTGAGAGTTGCTAATTCTCAGAAAACAACCACAAGTGTGATGAATCATCTCAGGTTTAATCACGGGCCCGGAGAGGACGTCCTTGCAGAAAGTCCTCTCCCGTCTGTGTTACAAGACCAGTTTATATACATTTTGACTAGAAAGGGGTGGACTAATCTTGAACAGACTCCACGTTTGTTCAGGTACAATCTTCAGTCTTCTTACCATCAAAGAAACAAATTGTTGACAGTTATTTACAACCTTCTACCCTAAAACACTAAACCAATAAACAGACAGAACCACATACCATGAAAGGGTCAAGCAAACATTCAACCCCCACATTGATTAAGTTAGTGACCATTTGCTCTGTTGTAAAATCCTCACAACAGTCAGATTTGCTTCTTATTGGTCAGAGTCAGTGGAAAAAGGATGAAGATGCAGCAGTTCCTCACCAGTTCCTCACCAGTTCTTCACCAGTTCTTCACCAGTTCTTCACCAGTTCTTCACCAGTCTTCACCAGTTCTTCACCAGTTCTTCACCAGTGTTGCCAGTTTCTGCTACTTCTTATGATCCTGGGCTGTAAAATGTGCCTCGTTGTCTCGTGGGGGATCTATACATGACTGCTTTATATGTTACTGATCGCTACCAAGTGACTTTGTTCTCCAGAGTCTTGTGATGAGTGAAACCAAACATTACATACTGTGTATCATTGAGCTGATGTGTGATATCTAGTACTGATATTATTTGGACTGGTTTTTAATCAGAGGGTGGCGGGTTTTCACTACTGGGGGGGGGTTTGTCAGTGGGATCGGAAAACTTTGGGACTGAGTTTCTCTCATAACACAAAATGTTTCTGGAGAGAACTTTGTTCTTGTTCTCGTGGAGAACGCTCAGCCTAACAGTTCAGTCAGTTTATTGAGGTTGTTCAGGTTCAGAATACTCATGTTCATGTTACTGAGCACTGTACAATACAATCTTTTTCTTTTATTTACTTCAAAAATAGATATAATTGGTCATTGAACACGTCTTTCTCATTATAAAATAATAAGGATTGTTTTTACAAAGGTTTATACTTTAAGACTTTAAACGCCACCTAGTGGAGATAAATCCAACAGGAGCATCTCAGCCTCACTGGGTCTGAAACGACTAGACAGTCCTTGTTCAGGCATCGTTTCCCATCTGCACTGGGCCTGAAAAGACCTGGGTCGGTGTTCTGTCGAGTCGCACTACCCTATCGAAAAATGCTACCCCAGTAAGATTAACTAAATGGGCAGGGGTCGCATGATTTACAGTCCATGCTTATATTTTACCACAGGTACATGGACTGTCAAATCAGGCTACCCCTGTATATTAACTAAATGAACTATATATTAGATTTTACCACACGGTAGCATGATTCGATAGGTAAATTGACTGTCAAATCATGCTACCTGTGGAAAATAATTAGATTTTATATATATAGTAATTTATAATACACATTTTATTTTTATATATATTTATTTTTATATCAAGATACTACCAAAGATATGGTGCACCACTGTCTTTGTGATATTGGGCACATTCAAAATGTGTCCAACCATTACAGGAACACACTGCAACCTGAACAACAATCAATAAAAAGGCATGAAGTAAAAAAAGACTCCACAATGAACTAAATCTATGGTAATACACACACACACATTGTGAGTAAATTGATCATACAAAACACAAATGTTTATGTTACTTTACCATTCATGATGCCTCCTTGCAGGATCATCTTCAAGTGAGGCTCACAACCAGGCAGTAAATACTGCATTCCCTTAAAACAATGTTTTCATAAGGTTTAAACAGAGCAACTTCACTATTCCATACTGAGTAAATAAATGTCACACTGTCATATTTAGGTTTGTGTACAAAACACAAATATGTTTCATCAAGTATTATACGACACAGTTTATACATAGTTATACATTTAGTATAATCTTGCTGAGACACTAGTAATTAATGTATTTCAGTTTCTATCCTTTACTGTGAATGTGGAGGCACCTCCTAAGATTAATGTTAATCCCAGATGTGTGTATGTTCCACGAGAGGTCGAAGAGCGTCCCACGTTCTCCCACGGTCTCCAACGCTATCGCAGAGGACGTAGATAACTTTATGGACACAAGCAGTGTGTTTATTGTCATTCACCGAACATGATCCTGTTATACAAACAAAAAGTGATTGACAAGGCAACTGCTTAAATAGTGAGATGACGATAACAAGAAAAGAACCTACAGAGGAAATAGGATTACATATACATGCGCAGTT
>NW_022872858.1:0-33210 GCF_900324485.2 Mastacembelus armatus | reverse complement strand
CAAGTCCGATTCTTGTCTAAAGGTCCCAAGAGTCTCTCAGCACCTGTCCTTTCAAAATAAAAGCCCGAAATAGCATTTTCTCAATAGAAAGCCCTGAAACAGCAACTCAATATTAAATGGACGTTACCTATTGGCATACAGCTTCAGGTACCAAGTGAGGCCATTTCCATGTCAGCCATGGTTTCTGACATGGTGCGATTTCAACAATAAAAGTCACAGTTATTTATATAATACATTACAATTTTTGAAATGTAAGGAATATTCAAAATAAAGTTCAGGATTCTTGTACAAGGTCCCAGAAGTCTCCTCCAGCACCTTGTCCTTTCAAAATAAAAGCCCGAAATAGCATTTTCTCAATAAAGAAGCCCTGAAACAGCAACTCATATTAAAATGGAGTTACCTCTTGGCATACAGCTTCAGTACCAAGTGAGGCCATTTCCATGTTCAGCCATGGTTTCTGACATGGTGAGACTTTCACAATAAAAGTCTACAGTTATTTATAGTAAGTTATTACATTTTTGTAATTTAAGGCAATATTCAAAATAAAGTCTAGATTCTTAACAAGGTCGTGGACTTTATTTTGAGTATTCCTTAAAATTTACAAAAATGTAATATCTTCCTATATATGACTAGACTTTTCTTCTGAAAGTCCAAACATGGCCTGCTGGGAGATGACACCATGGCTGACATGTAAAACAGCCACAGAGTAAAATGCTCTAAATAACTGAGAATGGTGCCCTTGTGTAACAGCATTAGGCAGCCAGTCATTCTTAATTACCAACCACAGACAGCTGCTATTGTTTTGTGTTGAGCTGTTGCTATGGTCACCTATGCCTAGAGTGGGGGTGAGGGTGGGGAGTGGGGGGGGTGGTACTGAGTGGTCACCAAGTGAAACAGCAGTTGTCATTTGGCAGCCAGTCATTCTTAATTACTAACCACAGACAGATGCTATGCTGCTAATGCATTGTATGTATTTGCTATGGTCACCTATGCCCAGAGTGGGGGTGAGGGTGAGGGTGGGGGGGGGTGTGGTATTGAGTTATCCCCATGTGTAAAAGCAGTGGACATTATACAGCCAGTCATTCTTAATTACCAACCACAGACAGATGCTATGCTGCTATTGCTTTGTTTTGAGCTGTTGCTATGGTGACCTATGCCCAGAGTGGGGGTGAGGGTGGGGGGTGGGAAGGGTGGTACAGAGTGGTCACCATGTGAAACAGCAGTGGACATTAGGCATTCTTAATTACCAACCACAGACAGCTGATATGTTGCTATTGCTTTGTCAGCTGTTGCTATGGTCACCTATGCCTAGAGTGGGGGTGAGGGTGGGGAGTGGGGGGGGTGGTACTGAGTGGTCACCAAGTGAAACAGCAGTTGTCATTTGGCAGCCAGTCATTCTTAATTACTAACCACAGACAGATGCTATGCTGCTAATGCATTGTATGTATTTGCTATGGTCACCTATGCCCAGAGTGGGGGTGAGGGTGAGGGTGGGGGGGGGTGTGGTATTGAGTTATCCCCATGTGTAAAAGCAGTGGACATTATACAGCCAGTCATTCTTAATTACCAACCACAGACAGATGCTATGCTGCTATTGCTTTGTTTTGAGCTGTTGCTATGGTGACCTATGCCCAGAGTGGGGGTGAGGGTGAGGGTGGGGGGGGTGGTACTCAGTGGTCACCAAGTGTAACAGCAGTGGACATTTGGCAGCCTGTCATTCTTAATTACCAAACATAGACAGCTGCTATGCTGCTATTGCGCAATGAGCTGCTTTGTGTTGAGTAGTTGCTATGGTGATCAAAGGCCAGAGTGAGAGGGGGAGTGACACAGCACTTTACACACGCTGAGTGGAGAAACTGAGAAAACTTCACCTTACAAAATGGAGGATTACAGAAAGACTATAAGTGCTATCAATATAATTCTTTCACTAACAGTGCCAGGAGGCTTCAACAAAGAGACCGATCCACTTTTTGTGAAGATATTCCAAAAAATGAAGGATTGGTGGCGAGTTAGAAACAGCCTTCATTTGTGTTTCTCTCCAAAAATTGTAGAGATCTTTAGAATGGGAGTGAATGAGAGATTGAGCAGTCACTCTCTGTCTGTTAGGCCACCTTGTGGAAAAACCGTAGGTCCTATAAAAATATGAACAGCATTGCCTGAAAGAAGACAAAAATCTCTACTACTTTTGAGAAAATGGTGTATGAAGAGTCAAAATTGTGGCCGTGACGGCGAGTTAGAGAGAAGAATTTTCCCTAAACTTAACAGCTTCTCCCACTCTAGCGATGACATCACGCACTCTAGCCCTCTCCCATACACACCAATGTAAAATTCAGAAATTTCCTAAAAAAACCATAAAACTTAAACTGCGATTGAAGAAAAACCGTAATAGATATCAAAAAGCTGTATACAAGACTTATAGATTAATGCCTTCTGACCCGTTTAAAGGTCGAATGGTGTTTCTAGCTGAAAGTATGCTGACACAGTTAAGGCTCAAAGAGGACAAAGTTGAAAGGAGATTTTAACGTCCTCTCCATTCATTCCTATGGGAAAAAATTCCGACAAAACCTGGAATATTTCGGAAATTATGAAAGATATCGCTGAAAAAAGTAGAAGCACCCATCTCCTCATCGAGCTGAACGCGACGGTGTTTGAATGACGTTTCTACGTCGAACGGTGTAGGACTAGATAGCGACCGAAAAACGGCGGAATAAAAAGAAAAAGAAAAAAAATAATAAAGAGAAAAAACGAAGAACATATCTTGGGATTGCTGCTTTGCACAGCAATCCCAACAACTAGACGATGCAATTTCTGAAGAAATTGCGTTGGGATTGCCGATCGCCGCGAAAAGCTCGAGGCAGACCGTGTCGCCGAAGCACGTTTTGAATCGACCGATTGCGATAATCGAGAAATACCGACTGTAGTGAGGGTGATTTTATTTTGAGAAAATGCTATAAAAAGGCTTTTATTTTGAAAGGACAAAGAGCTGCAGGAGACTCTTGGGAACTCACAAAAGAATCTGGACTTTATTTTTTAATATTTCTCATACTTTACAAACATGTGATATCTTCCTATAAATAATTGTAGACTTTTATTGTGAAAGTCTGACCATGTCAAAAACCATGGCTGACAAAGAAAATGGCCTCACCGGGTGCCCGAAGCTGTATGCCAATAACCAACGTCCGTTTTAATATTTAGTTGCTGTTTCAGGGCTGTTTTATTGAGAAAATGCTATTTCGGGGCTTTTATTTTGAAAGGGCAAAGTGCTGCAGGACACTCTTGGGACCTTATACAAGAATCTGGACTTTATTTTGAATATTCCTTACAATTTACAAAAATGTAATATCTTCCTATAAATAACTGTAGACTTTTATTGTGAAAGTCTCATCATGTCAGAAACCATGGCTGACGTGGAAAATGGCCTCACTTGGTACTTGAAGCTGTATGCCAATAGGTAACGTCCGTTTTAATAGTCAGTTGCTGTTTCAGGGCTTTTTTATTGAGAAAATGCTATTTCGGGGCTTTTATTTTGAAAGGACATAGTGCTGCAGGAGACTCTTTGGACCTTGTTCAAGAATCTGGACTTTATTTTGAATATTCCTTACTATTTACGAAATTGTAATATCTTACTATAAATAACTGTAGACTTTTATTGTGAAAGTCTCACCATGTCAGAAACCATGGCTGACATGGAAAATGGCCTCACTTGGTACCTGAAGCTGTATGCCAATAGGTAACGTCCATTTTAATATTGAGTTGCTGTTTCAGGGCTTTTCTATTGAGAAAATGCTATTTCGGGGCTTTTATTTTGAAAGGACAAGGTGCTGGAGGAGACTCTTGGGACCTTGTACAAGAATCTGGACTTTATTTTGGATATTCCTTACAATTCACAAAATTGTAATGTCTTACTATATATGACTAGACTTTTCTTCTGAAAGTCCAAACATGGCCTGCTGGGTAATGACACCATGGCTGACATGTAAAACAGCCACAGAGTAAAATGCTCTAAATAACTGAGAATGGTGCCCTTGTGTAACAGCATTACGCAGCCAGTCATTCTTAATTACCAACCACAGACAGCTGCTATTGTTTTGTGTTGAGCTGTTGCTATGGTGACCTATGCCCAGAGTGGGGGTGAGGGTGGGGGGGGGGGGGGGTGGTACCGAGTGGTCACCATGTGAAACAGCAGTGGACATTTGGCAGCCAGTCATTCTTAATTACCAACCACAGACAGCTGCTATTGTTTTGTGTTGAGCTGTTACTATGGTGACCTATGCCCAGAGTGGGGGTGATGGTGGGGGGTGGGGAGGGTGGTACAGAGTGGTCACCATGTGAAACAGCAGTGGACATTAGGCATTCTTAATTACCAACCACAGACAGCTGATATGTTGCTATTGCTTTGTCAGCTGTGGCTATGGTCACCTATGCCTAGAGTGGGGGTGAGGGTGGGGAGTTGGGGGGGTGGTACTGAGTGGTCACCAAGTGAAACAGCAGTTGACATTTGGCAGCCAGTCATTCTTAATTACTAACCACAGACAGATGCTATGCTGCTAATGCATTGTATGTATTTGCTATGGTCACCTATGCCCAGAGTGGGGGTGAGGGTGAGGGTGGGGGGGGGGGGGGGTGGTATTGAGTTATCCCCATGTGTAAAAGCAGTGGACATTATACAGCCAGTCATTCTTAATTACCAAACATAGACAGCTGCTATGCTGCTATTGCCTTGTATGCTGTTGCTATGGTGACCTATGCCCAGAGTGGGGGTGAGGGTGAGGGTGGGAGGGGGGGGTGGGGTGGTGGTACTGAGTGGTCACCAAGTGTAACAGCAGTAGACACTTGGCAGCCTGTCATTCTTAATTACCAACCACAGACAGCTGATATGCTGCTATTGCCTTGTATGCTGTTGCTATGATGACATATGCCCAGAGTGGGGGTGAGGGTGGGGGGGGGGGGGGGTGGTATTGAGTTATCCCTATGTGTAAAAGCAGTGGACATTACGCAGCCAGTCATTCTTAATTACCAACCACAGACAGCTGCTATTGTTTTGTGTTGAGCTGTTGCTATGGTGACCTATGCCCAGAGTGGGGGTGAGGGTGGGGGATGGGGAGGATGGTACAGAGTGGTCACCATGTGAAACAGCAGTGGACATTTGGCAGCCAGTCATTCTTAATTACCAACCACAGACAGCTGCTATTGTTTTGTGTTGAGCTGTTACTATGGTGACCTATGCCCAGAGTGGGGGTGAGGGTGAGGGTGGGGGGTGGGGTGGGGGGGGTGGTACTCAGTGGTCACCATGTGTAACAGCAGTGGACATTTGGCAGCCAGTCATTCTTAATTACCAAACATAGACAGCTGCTATGCTGCTATTGCGCAATAGCTGCTTTGTGTTGAGTAGTTGCTATGGTGATCAAAGGCCAGAGTGAGAGGGGGAGTGACAGCACTTTACACACGCTGAGTGGAGAAACTGAGAAAACTTCACCTTACAAACTGGGGGATTACAGAAAAACTATAAGTGCTATCAATATAATTCTTTCACTAACAGTGCCAAGAGGCTTCAACAAAGAGACTGATCCACTTTTTGTGAAGATATTCCAAAAAATGAAGGATTGGTGGCGAGTTAGAAACAGCCTTCATTTGTGTTTCTCTCCAAAAATTGTAGAGATCTTTAGAATGGGAGTGAATGAGAGATTGAGCAGTCACTCTCTGTCTGTTAGGCCACCTTGTGGAAAAACCGTAGGTCCTATAAAAATATGAACAGCATTGCCTGAAAGAAGACAAAAATCTCTACTACTTTTGAGAAAATGGTGTATGAAGAGTCAAAATTGTGGCCGTGACAGCGAGTTAGAGAGAAAAATTTTCCCTAAACTTAACAGCCTCTCCCACTCTAGCGATGACATCACGCACTCTAGCCCTCTCCCATACACACCAATGTAAAATTCAGAAATTTCCTAAAAAAACCATAAAACTTAAACTGCGATTAAAGAAAAACCGTAATAGATATCAAAAAGCTGTATACAAGACTTATAGATGAATGCCTTCTGACCCGTTCAAAGGTCGAATGGTGTTTCTAGCTGAAAGTATGCTGACACAGTTAAAGCTCAAAGAGGACAAAGTTGAAAGGGGATTTTAACGTTCTCTCCATTCATTCCTATGGGAAAAAAATCCGACAAAACCTGGAATATTTCGGAAATTATGAAAGATATCGCTGAGAAAAGTAGAAGCACCCATCTCCTCATCGAGCTGCACGCGACGGTGTTTGAATGACGTTTCTACGTCGAACGGTGTAGGACTAGATAGCGACCGAAAAACTTGCTTTGCACAGCAATCCCAACAATAAAGAGAAAAAACGAAGAACATATCTTGGGATTGCTGCTTTGCACAGCAATCCCAACAATAAAGAGAAAAAACGAAGAACATATCTTGGGATTGCTGCTTTGCACAGCAATCCCAACAATAAAAAAAAGAATAATAAAGAGAAAAAACGAAGAACATATCTTGGGATTGCTGCTTTGCACAGCAATCCCAACAATGAGGTGAGACAGGAAAAAACGGACTTCTCCTTACGTTCATACGGATGAAATAAAACCCGGCCCAAGGAGCTGCATCAAGATGTCATGTGTCGGCTGGGAAACAAAGACTTTGCCAAATGTATGGACACATGTCCGAGTGGAGTCAGACATGGACCAGGTAAAAAAAATTCTCCAAACTGCTCAGTTGATGTACTACCAGCAGGGAACTACACAACCTCACAAAAGGAGCCTGCAATCTTGACAGAACAATACAAGGGGACGTCAGAGGAATCAAGGATTTCTGCAGAAACAGCTTCAAAGAGGACGATTTAACACTGTGAAGGACATGGACACATATCCTTACCACCCTCTCCACTGGCGGACCGACCCAGGGGGAGGGTGGAGCTAAAGCTGTCGCCGCCCGCTCGCTATGATGACCGGGCAGGGGCGTGTAACACTTTTTTGACTCAATGTGAGCTGAACTTTACCATGCAATCATCTAGCTTCCCGGATGAAGAAACTAAAGTAGCCTTTGCACTATCATATTTGGACGGTGAGGCAGCGAAGTGGGGAACTGCGGCCTGGAGACGCCGAGCATTGTTCTGTGCTTCCTTTGAGGAGTTTGGGAAGCAGCTGGCCCGTGTGTTCGACCAAGTTCGGCCGGAGGTAAAGGCCACGACCCGACTCGCCAGACTTCGACAAGGAAATTTACCGCTACGCAAGTATATTGTCCAGTTTCAAATCCTATCGGAGGATAGCCCCTGGGATCGGGTAGCGTTATATGACCATTTTTATCTGGGCCTGAATGAACGTTTAAAAGACAATTTGTCTCATCAGCCGAAACCAAAGGATTTAAATGAACTTATTGACATCGTCTCACGTTTGGACCAGCAATACCAGGAGCGGCAGGTCAAGATCAGAGGGACGAGGACGCGACGTGCAAGCTGGAACCCCTGGCGCCCCGAGGTGGAACCAATTACTACTGAGATCCCAGAACCTATGCAACTGGATCGTGGTCAGGTAGGAGCGAAGGAGCGTGAACGCTGTAGGAGATTGCAGCTGTGTTTTTCCTGTGGGGGCCAGGGGCACATCACTCAGTACTGCCAGGGAAAAGACCAGGCTCAACAGGGCAAGGGGAAACCCTGTTGAGCCATACCAGAAGCCGTTCCCTCACCCTGGTAACCCTAGGGTCAGCACCTTTTCAGATTAAGTGGAGGGTCCTGATCGACTCGGGGGTGGACGATAACTTCATTTCCGGTGCCCTACTTCCCCAGCTGGGGATTAAGACTGTGGAGCTCCCACGCCGCCTACAGGTGAGATCCTTAAATAACATGTGTCTGCACCATGTAAAATTCATCACTGAACCTGTGTTTTTAGCAATAGATAACCATCAGGAAAGGACTACTTTCCATGTGATTGACACCCCTGACCCTGCAGTGGTATTGGGGATCACATGGCTGAAGAAACATAATCCGTACATCGACTGGAGCTCGGGGAAGGTACTGAATTGGGGCTCTTCGTGTTTCAACACCTGTTTGCATAACGCGATAGTAACAGATCTTGTACTCCCACAGACTATGTATAAGCCTGATCTGTCTCTCATCCCTGAGTGTTATCACGACCTATAAGAGGTGTTCAATAAGATCAAGGCGACCTCTCTACCTCCGCACAGACCTTACGATTGTGCTATTGACCTCTACCCGGGAACGGTTCCACCTAGAGGCCGCCTATACCCCCTGTCTCCTGTGGATAAGGCAGCCATGGATAAATACATCCAGGAGTCCCTCGCTTCAGGAATCATCAGGCCCTCTAAGTCACCAGCCGGAGCTGAATTCTTCTTTGTGGATAAGAAAGACGGTGGGGTAAGACCCTGCATAGACTACAGAGGCCTAAATGATATTACGATTAAAAATAGGTACCCCCTTCCCTTGTTAACGTCAGCCTTTGAACTGTTACAAGATGCTAAGATATTTTCCAAGCTGGATCTTAGGAACGCGTATCATCTGGTTCGGGTACGAGAAGGGGATGAATGGAAGACGGCTTTTAACACGCCCTCCGGACACTACGAGTATTTGGTAATGCCCTTCGGGTTAACCAATGCTCCTGCCGCCTTCCAGAACTTGGTCAATGATGTACTTGGAGACATGCTGAACAGGTTCGTCTTTGTTTATTTAGACGACATACTTGTTTACTCCAATTCTGAGGCCGATCACATCCAGCACGTATGGGCCGTGTTGCAGCGATTACTGCAAAACCGGCTGTACGTGAAACTGGAGAAGTGTTTCACACCATTAAAACCTCATTCCTTGGGTTTGTGGTTCAACCTGGTAAGATCTCCATGGACCCGGATAAGGTACGAGCAGTGAGGGAGTGGCCGACCCCTACGTCCAGGAAGCAATTGCAGAGCTTTCTGGGTTTCGCCAACTTCTACAGAAGGTTCATCAGGGACTACAGCCGGGTGGCAGCACCACTTCACCAACTGACCTCCACCAAGACCCGCTTCTCCTGGTCCAGTGAAGCACAAGAGGCCTTCAGGAAGCTGCAGGACCTGTTCACATCAGCACCTCTCCTCAGGTTCCCTAACCCCAAGCTGCCATTCCTGGTGGAGGTGGATGCCTCCGATTCTGGGGTGGGGGCTGTCATCTCTCAGAGAGACCCGGAGGACTCCAAGGTCCACCTGTGCGCCTTCTTTTCCAGGAGGCTCATGGCAGCGGAGAGGAACTATGACGTTGGGAACAAGGAGCTGTTAGCGGTCAAGCTGGCCCTGGAGGAGTGGCGGCATTGGCTGGAGGGGGCTAAGTTCCCTTTCACAGTCTTTACGGACCATAGGAACCTAGAATACTTACGGTCGGCAAAGAGACTAAACGCCCGTCAGGCACGATGGGCCATATTCTTTGAACATTTTAACTCTATCTTTCAGACTTGGCTCTCAGAACAGCAAGGCTGATGCTCTGTCCCGGCTCCATGCACCTCCTGAACTGGTGGAGGAACCCAAATTTATCCTTCCCGCCGCCACACGCCTGGGGGTCGCCAGGATAACCTTGGAACGGGACATCGCTCGGGCGGCAGGTAACAACAGACCCAGTGCCTGTCCTAATGACTGTTTGTTTGTTCCAGCCCGGTTCCGGGGGAAGGTGCTGGAGCTGTGCCATGACTCCCACCTCCATGTGCACCCGGGAATAAACCGAACCTTGAGGGTCCTTTCACAACGTTTCTGGTGGCCGACAGTGCGGGCTGACGTTCAATGGTACGTCACGGCTTGCACTGTCTGTGCTCGTGCCAAGTCGTCGCATCGCCCACCGGCGGGTCTCCCATTTTGTTCCCCTCCCGCAGTTACCATCAGCCCCGGTCATGGCACAAGTCCTGGCAGACCATGTTTTCCGGCTTCACGGCTTACCGGAGGATATTGTTTCTGATAGAGGACCTCAGTTTGTCGCCCGGTTCTGGTCGGAGTTTTGTAAACTTTTGGGGGTCTCGGTGAGCCTCACCTCGGGCTTCCACCCCCAATCAAATGGACAAGCGGAGAGACTCAACGAGTCTGGTTATCCACCCAAGATATACCGCTGAAGTCGGTCTCTCCTAAGCTGAACCCCCGGTTCATTGGTCCTTTCCCCATCGTGCGGGTGATGAATCCTGCAGCAGTCCGGCTCCAGCTCCCCCGACACATGAAGATCCATCCGACCTTCCACGTGTCCCGCATAAAGCCGGTGAACTCCTGCCCCCTGTCACCCCCTGCTGTACTACCTCCGCCGGCCCGGATGATTGAGGGCGCCCTGGCATTTACGATTCGGAAGATCCTGAAGTCCCGTAAGAGGGGAAGGGGTTTTCAGTATTTGGTCGATTGGGAGGGTTATGGGCCAGAGGAGCGCTCCTGGGTTGCCAGACGGAATGTTCTGGACAATGAGATGGTCAGGGACTTCCATAGGGCTCACCCGGATCAGCCGGGTGGGTCGTCGGGAGCCGACCGTTGAGGGGGGGGTACTGTGACATTCGGGAAATTATTTTCCCGAATCCTGTATTTTATTGTGGGTCACTGGGGAAGTGGATGTCACTCAGTGTTGGTGCCTTGTGATTGCTGATTCACTTCACCTGTGGACCTTGTAGACTTTCTGTTCTTATAGCAGAGACCGTGCTGTCATGAGCCACCGGGTTGTCTGCTACCTCGCCTTGGAGGGACGTTTTGGATTGTCTGGAGTAAGGAACCTCACCCCGTGTGGCTGCTAGAAGGATCAGAGGGATCTTCCTGGTCGCAGCAAGTATTTATGTTTGGCTTATTGACTATTTGGGACTCTTTTTAGAAGAGGAAAACCTCCCCGGTGTAGGGAGGATCCCGCAAAGGAGAGAACCTCGACGAGGGGGACGCTTTCTCTGTTTTGGATTTTAAGTTAATTACGGACTACGTCGGTCAAGACCTCGCCAGTTGTGCGAGAAGGAAGAGGAACGCACTGGACTCTCCGTGTGCCAGAGAAGCGCAGGTGCGTCACCTCAGTCATTGAAGGGTTCTTTCTACTAACCCGTGTCCTTACCTTCCTACAGTTTCGAGTGGCTGCTCGCCTGGATCCCTGTTCGACCACAGGGAAGCCCATCAGATGTTGCTCTGCGGACACCCATCGGATCTAGCACACCATCTCTGAGGACAGTCCCGGCAGTACCGCGTTCCGGCCCTCAGAGGAACCCTCCACTCCATACACCTCATCCGGTCCTGGACCCACACTCGCTGGTCGCCCACTCACTGACTCTCCCACTCCTTGTAATCTCACAATAAACATTCCTTTTTTTGTCTTCATACTCGGACTCCAGTGGTTGGTGTTTTCGAAGTCAAGGTCCACATAAAACTAGCTAGAAGCATGACAAATATCAAATGGCAGAGACAAAATGTTGCTTAGCATATGATGCTTTATATTATAAAAGGTCAAGCTGATTACTCCATTTTTGAATTAAAGAAAAATTAAAGGAAACTTTTACATGAGCAGGAGCTGGAGTTTCTAACTTGTTGCAAAGCAGGTGTGTGTACGCAAGTGACCACAATGCTAGTGACCATGTTTCAGGAATATTAAATTCTTCAGCACCTGTGGAGGCTTAAAAAGCCCTGTTTATGTGAACCTCATGATGACTGACCACTCATCAAGATGAGACATGCGTTAATCCAGAAAGAACCTCGCTCACTGTGAATAATTAAAAAAAGAATAGTCAAAAGAAACTTGAATTCCTAGCTTTAAGGAAAGTTGGATTGCAGCTTGAGGGAAATGCCTGGTAATATTACCTGTATCAGACAAGGTAAACACAATATATTGGTAAATTCTATGGCAAGCATTTTTTTCCCACTGATGCCAGGAAATATAGTAAGTAAGAGATAGTGTTTTGTTATATGACAGGAAAAACATTGTGAGCGCTGGTGCGGTGCAGAGAAGTGTGAAGCAAAAGAATTTTAATTAGACCTCAAGATATAGGTTTTACAGCAAAGACAGTTTGTTTTGGCCTTGTAAGGACAACAAACATGAGCTCAGTGTTGGAATCAATTTCGTTTGGAGATATAGGTTGAGGAAATGGAGGAGCTGAAGGACAAGAAGTAGTAAAAGGAAAAGGATGATGTGTTTAGAATTCACTTTTCACTAGACACTATCTAGGTGACCTTGCTAGAAAATGACAAAAACAAATTGTTTCAGATGCTCCTCCAGTCTCTCCCTCCCACTTGTCCACCTCCCACTAGATCCCCATCCCATTCCCCATTCTTTCTCAACAACACTTATCAAAGGGCACTTAATTGGTGGGGTCATTTTGACAGCGGCAGTGATTCTCTGTATTTATTTATTTATTTTGTCCTTTCGCTTAATCTCTTCCACCCATGAGCCTGTTTTCAGTCATTTCCCCTCGTCTTACCTTTGTTCTCCTCCTACCTTCCCACACTTTGGTTATCTTCTCCTCCTTTTCTTCATCTTCCTCTCTCATGTGTTAATAAGACTGGACTGTTGTAGGCCCTGAGGCACTTGCATTTGCTGACCTTATGGTGTTTGTTAAATGTAGATTTAATGTTGTGCCAGGTTGCCTCCCTTCCTTTATCACAGGTAATATCCAAACATGTCTGAACCAATAGTCCCACTGACATGTAGCTGATTATAGAGCTTGAGGTGTAGCGCTCATAGAGCTGACTCTGTAAAGGTACTGGTCAGTGAGGCAATGACATTAACTGATGACAGTAGTTTGCACTTGTAGTGAACTGTTTTGCTAATAAGACTTGCATTTACCTAATCACAATGTAAAAGTACAGTTCTTAGATCATCATATAGGAAAATTAAGTTCCTACAATAAATTACATTAAACAGAGTATTTGATCTAAATTTAAAAATCTTTAATACCCTCAATATGTGTGTAAACAAATCTATTCATTTTAATTAGTTTACACTACTTAAACTAATGGAAATGTATGAAAATATCTAGCTTTGTTTAAATGGGCTAAAACACCAGTAAACCACATGTATGTGGACTTTTCACATCTGACTTCTGTCAGAATGTGATCATTTTTTAGGAGATGAGGCTGAAAATCCTCAGACATGGTTGTCTTATCAGTCTTTACAGAAAATCTAATCTTTTTGTAACAGAAATAGCATGAATTCACAGGACCCTCTTGGTTTGTACCCTTTGGGCTGGTCAGACCCTGAGATAAGTAATCAATTACCACTTGAAAGAGCAAGAAAAGAATAGTACCCAGTCTCCTTTCCTTTAGACCCTAATTAAAGCATAATTATGGAAATGAAGGAACTGTAATTTAGAGTGCTGGCCTGACATACAGTACCTGAGTTGGTATCTTTCCCTTCTGTGAATATCTGGGTATTTGGAAGTAGGAGTAATGGTATGGTTAATTGAGGCAGACAAACACATAATGTTTCCATCAGTCTTTTTCAGCACTTTGATGACTGATAAATACTTTAATTGTAATTTGTCTCAGTTTCAGAGCAGCTGGTTAACATGATGATTTTCATTTAGAGCTTGTCAGCACATGAGCAGGGATGAGGTAATGTTTATTTTTAAAAAAATGCTATATGCTGATATCTGATCTTACCTAATCAGGATAAATCAAATGGCTACAAGACAAAAAAGCAGTGAAGAAGAAGGTGCCCAGTGGTATACAATAATAAAATAAATGCTTCGGTCACTTTCAAATACTGCCCACTGGTTTCCTTAATTTAATAACTCATTTTATGGCCCACCCCAACTGTTTGGTAGATAACCTGCAATCATGGCATTGATTTTGAATTGATTTGCATACATCACCCTTGCAGTACAATGTGTTGGATTACCATTAGGATGTTGCTTATTTTGCAGTAACAGTCATGAAACATCAGACAGAAAGAAAATAAAATGTGTATGTTGATTTAGATATTTGTGGATCCCATTTACTGTGATTACTGTTATCACTTACTGGTAAGGGATTTAGTTCCAGACCTAAGTTAGCAGATAAACAGTTTATTAACCAAGAGCACTGTTAAACACAGTAACCAAGGTAATTGTGGAAGGAGAGATAAAGAAGTCTCTTCAAATGAAAACAGAACTAAGGAATTTCACTTTTCAGAAAATCCCAAAACAATCAGGTAAGTCTTCCAGGGTTCAATAATGTCCTAAGTGTCTAGGCCTATCCTGGAGATTATCCCGGAGACCTGGGACTGCTGGGGAATGTATTGTGGGAGAAAAACAATTCAGGAAATGCTCAGGGAACTGGTGAGTGGAGAACTGGAGTACTGCGGTCTCAAACCCACATGAGGAAATCTAGGAAGTCTCAGGGAACAGAAGGGATGGTCTGGGAATTGCCGACGAGCAGAGGGCTTGAGGACCAGCACACAATGGTACCAAGAGAGGATCAGGAAGTGAGTAGTGGTAGTAGTGAATAGTAGAGGAGTAGAGGATCAAGTAAGTAGCTGAACCCAAGGAGAGCAGGTAACACAGTCAGTTTGACAGTGGTGGTGTCCAGGGTCTATTACCATGGTAAAATACCTTGCGGAGGGACAGGTGAGTACCTGGATTTGAGGAGCAGGAGCAGGACCACTCTGTAGCAGTGCAGAGTTAAATGCCAACAGGGGAACTAGGCAGAGGAGTATAACAGAAGAGGAAATAATAACTCACTTGGAAAAAACGAACAAACTTGGAAAGGCAAGGAACTTGGCTCGATCACTGAGTCCATTCTAGGTGGAAGTACAATCTGGTGCCGAGGTGTTGGTAGATGCCATCTTTTAAAACATCTGGAAGCTAACCCAAACCTTGTTATATGAATAATCACATCAATATATTATTACAAGGTTGTCCAGTTGCCCGATCTTGTATGAGATCACGATGGACATATTATGCAACTTCACACCTTCAACCCATTTGTGACAGCAACCTGCAACCCAGTTGTGCTGTTCATATCTAGTAGTAAGTAGTAAATGAGGGAAGTTGAATCAAACATCACTGGTAGAAATGGGAGGAAAAGACTCAGGTGGTGCTCTGGTGAAAAAAAACAAATTATATTTTGAAAAACAGCTGGATGGAACAAATTGACAATGCCCACACCTTTTACAAAGTGTGTCGCACTGATTTTAATATCGTACTTGGTGGGAAAATGGCATTACTTGGCACATTAAATCACAATGGTACAATCAGACACTGAAGGGCATGCTGGCCATTTTGACCTTCATCACTAAAGGACAGATGCAGGCAGAAACTGTGTTAGGCACTTTTTTGTATTATAAATTGTAATACATAAAAAACTGATCAATCAAAAACAGGCAGACAGACAAAAATCAAGTATGGCTTGAAAGCTATGGGTGGGTAAACAGTACAGACAATCTGGCAAAGGACTGGGGAAATCACGCTGAAGGGTGAAACTCATTAGGAAATGGGGAAACGAGCATGACGGTGAGCAGAGTAGAATGAGCAGATGGAACAGATGGAAAAGTCTGGGGACATCTGGAGGCTGGATGAAGAAAGGCAGCTTGTAAAAATGTCCACAAGACATAAGAACATGGTTGAAGTAGGATGGGCCAAAAATAACAAGGTTGTGTTTGTAACAACATGGATACATCGCTTCCACTGTATATAAAGGACTGCAGTGCCAGTCAATCAGTCCACTTGGCATCACTGTTGTATTAAGAGAGTTATAACAAAACATACCACATATGTCTTGATAAAAATCCATTTATATGAATCATTATATTTTTAAGGGAATTCCAAAAATGTATAATTTGTGTAAATGTCAACGCAATACACAGAGTTACAGATTTCTGAGAAGCCAGACACTGCCTAGTAATGCAGTGTAAGAGTGTGTTATGGTGTTGCAACAATGCCACTTTGCAAATAAGAATGGCCGTTAATGTTCAGATTGGCAGAAGAGGTTTATCTATAGCATTTGAACAAAAGAACAGTGCTGTCTGTTTTTTCTTGTGAGGACTTTAGTAAAGAAAGGGGAAAGCTAGCTAATTAGGGAACATTAATTAGAGCTATATAATACAGTATTACAATATTTTTGCCCTTTGCTGGACAAATTCTTGTTAGACCAAAGCCATCCTGAAAGCAGAAATGCATAAAATGTAAAATTCTAAGACTGGGCTTGATAATCTTGTATGTGTCAGCAGTTACATTTCCTGTTACCCTAATATGACAAGCCTAAATACAGCAGACTACAAACTTAAGGTGTCAAGGTAAATCTCTGATGGCTGTGCATACAAGACAGAAATTCTAAAATCCTGTTATGGCAGCCTCATTAAGCTCATTTGTCAATTCTCTCCTCATCAAGTCTAGAATGAAGAGTGGCCTATTCAGGAGAAAACAATACTGATGGTTTGTGAGTTATAAATGCATCTTATGGTTAAAACAGGGACAGTTGGTTATAGCATGTTTGTTTGTGATGAAACGCATTGTTCTGTCATTTGTTCTACATGGAGACAAATACATACTCCTGCCAGTTCTCCTTTTGTGCTATCTCCAGCTAAGCTTCTATACTGTAATACACTGACTGAATAAAGATGTGGCCCGTATCTTGGCAGGGATGCAACACAACTCTGTAAAATAAATCTATGATAAATGAGAGTATCCTGACCATGTTATTGATCATTAAATGTGTCATACAAGAGCAGCTGCTTCAATAAGCTTCGTCTTTTGAAACTACTACTACTACAGTGTCCTGATATACCTTCGTCTAGAGACTGAAATTATTTTACATGGAGTATTGCAAAAAAAAAAAAAAAAACCCTGACCACCATCTCTTTACTCAAAGCTGTGGTTTATGACCTCTTGAAATTCTTTTGATTATTTTTCTTTTTCCTAATCACACAGATTCAAACTAACACAACTACAAGCCTGTCACTTCCACCCACCACTTTATTAGGTAAACTGCTTCTAGGCTTCTTTTCTCGCAATTTTTTTAGCAGCTAATAAAATTGGCTGATGGTATTCTCGGTTCAGTCTAACCCAGATGTGAAAAGTACAGTAGTAGCAATTCAAAGTATCACACTCTGTCGCAGCGAGTTTGCACGTTTACTGCAACTGCCAATTATCTTGTTATAAGAAGCTATTATAGGAGAAATATGATCTCTCATGCTAGTTCCTGTCTGGAGTCTGGCTGCAGCTTTCTCGATTAACTGGAGGGTTTTTATGGAGATACTGGAACAACCAGATAGTAATGATACAGTAATCTAGCCTTGAAATAACAAATGCATGGACTAGTTTTCCAGCATCATTTTGAGACAGGATGTTCCTAATTTTGGCAATCCTTGCGCAAGTGAAAGAAAGCAGCTCTAGAGACTTGTTTTATGAGTGAATTAAAGGGCATATCCTTGTCAAAAATAACTCCAAGGTTTTTCACAGTAGTGCTGGAGGCCAGGGCTATGCCATCTAAAGTACCTATATGGTTAGATAGGCTAGTTCTGAGGTTTTTAGGTCTAAATACAATAACGTCTGTTTTTTCTGAATTTAAAAGTAGTCATTGATAACCAGTAACTTTATGTGGCTGGAGACACAGTAGATGATTTTAAAATTAAATTAAATTCAATTAAATTTTATTTGTATAGCGCCAAATCACAATACAAATCATCTCAAGGCACTTTACAAAAACAAAAACTGAAAACCCAACAATTCCCTTATGAGCAAGCACTTGGCGACAGTGGAAAGGAAAAACTCCCTTTAACGGAAAACCTCCAGCAGAACTGGGCTCAGTTTGGGCGGCCATCTGCCTCGACCGGTTGGGGTGAGTGGATAGAGCAGAGAGAAAAGAACAGCAACAATAAACAAGAGATAGACACTGCAGGTTGGTGGGACCAGTAACTGCACATCAGCGATATACAGCTCCAGGACCAGGGACACCTGTAGAAGGTACAGAGAGAACAGAGAGAGAGGGAGAGAGCACAAACTAGGGGAGAGAGAGAGCACAAGGTTAGTGACATTCAATGGTGGAATATACATGAGGTGGGAGGAGAGGAAGAGAGGGGAGGGGAAGGGAAAGGGGGGTGGGGGGGGGGGTGTTAGGGTAGGGGAGCTCAGTGCACCGATGGTCCTCGGGCAGTCTAGGCCTATAGCAGCATAACTAAGGGATGGTTCAGGGTTGCCTGAGGCCAGCCCTAACTATATGTTTTCTCAAAGAGGAAGGTTTTAAGTCTAGCCTTAAAAGTACAGAGCGTGTCTGCCTCCTGAACCCAGGCTGGGAGCTGGTTCCACAGGAGAGGAGCTTGATAACTAAAGGCTCTGCCTCCCAGTCTGCTTCTGGAAACTCTCAGAACCACAAGTAGACCTGCACTCTGAGAGCGAAGTGGTCTATTGGGATAATATGGTACTATGAGGTCTTCAAGGTATGAAGGAGCTTGATTATGAAGGGATTTGTATGTGAGAAGAAGGATTTTAAATTCTATTCTATATTTTACAGGGAGCCAATGAAGAGAAGCCAATATAGGAGAAATATGATCTCTCTTGCTAGTTCCTGTCAGGACTCTGGCTGCGGCATTCTGGATTAATTGGAGGCGTTTTATGGAGATATTGGAACATCCAGATAGTAATGAGTTACAGTAATCTAGCCTTGAGGTAACAAATGCATGGACTAGTTTTTCTGCATCATTTTGAGACAGGATGTTCCTAATTTTGGAAATGTTGCGCAGGTGAAAGAATGCAGTTCTAGAGATTTGTTTTATGTGTGAGTTAAAGGACATGTCCTGGTCAAAAATAACTCCAAGGTTTTTTACAGTAGTGCTGGAGGCCAGGGCTATGCCATCTAGAGTAGCTATAATTTTAGAAAAGTTATTTCTGAGATTTTTTGGCCCAAATATAATGACTTCTGTTTTCTCTGAGTTTAAAAGTAAAAAGTTACTGGTCATCCAGGTCTTTATGTCAGTTAGACAGGCTTGAAGTCTGGTTAACTGGTTTGTGTTAACAGGTTTAATAGATAGATACAACTGAGTGTCATCTGCATTGCAGTGGTAATTAATAGAGTGCTTCCTAATGACATAGCCTAGAGGAAGCATGTACAGGGTGAACAGAATCGGTCCTAGCACAGAGCCTTGTGGAACTCCTTAACTAACTTTTGTTCGAGTGGAAGATTCATCATGGACATGAACAAACTGGAATCAGTCCGATACATAGGATTGGAACCATTTTAACGCTGTTCCTCTGATACCAATCAGATGCTCCAGTCTCTGTAATAGGATGTTGTGGTCAGTGGTGTCGAATGCTGCACTAAGGTCTAGGAGGACAAGTATAGAAACAAGTCCATTATCTGAGGCTAAGAGAAGATTGTTGGTAACTTTTAACAGTGTTGTTTCTGTACTATGATGTGCTCTAAATCCTGATTGAAAATCTTCAAATAGTTCATTCCTGTGTAAGTGGTCTGATAGCTGCTTAGCAACAGCTTTTTCTAGGATTTTAGAAATAAATGGCAGGTTGGATATTGGTCTATAATTAGCCAAGACTCCTGGATCAAGACTAGGCTTTTTGAGTAAAGGTTTGATTACTGCAGTCTTAAAGGCCTGTGGTACGTAGCCTGATACTAGAGATAAATTTACCAAGTCCAATAAAGATGAGTTAATTAATGGCAGGGTGCCTTTAAGCAGTCTAGTCGGGATGGGGTCTAAGAGACACGTTGATGATTTCGATGACGCAACTACTGATGTAAATTCAGAGAGATCTATGGGAGAGAAGCAGTCTAAACATAACTGAGGTCCTACAGGTGATTCAAGAGCTACTGTAGTAGAAGATTCATTTATTGCAGGTATAGGAAGCATCTGCTGAATTTTATCTCTAATAGTTGTGATTTTATTTGTAAAGAAACTCATAAATTCATCACTGCTGAGAGCTAAGGGAACACTGGGCTCAACAGAGCTGTGACTTTTTGTCAGCCTGGCTACAGTGCTGAAAAGAAACCTGGGATTATTCTTATTTTCCTCTATTAGTGATGAATAGTATGCAGTTCTGGCTTTATGGAGAGCTTTTTTATATGTTAATAGACTGTTTTTCCAGGCTAGAAAAATTTCCTCTAAGTTTGTGGAACGCCACGTCCTTTCCAGCCTTCGCGGTGCCTGCTTTAAGGTACGAATGTGTAAATTATACCATGGGGCTAGTCTTCTCTGATTCACTAACTTCTTTTTCAGAGGGGCTACAGAATCAAGCGTTTCACGCAGTGAGGTTACAGCGCTGTCAACACTATGATCATTTTGGTAGGGAGTGGGATTGAAGCAGCTGCCCTCCATTATGTTTATACTTGGCATAGATGTAAATAAAGATGGAATCATTTTCTTAAATTTATTAACATCGTTGTCGGATAAACATCTGCTGTAGTGGAATTTTCTTCCAAACGCTGCATGATCCATCATTTTAAATTCAAAAGTTATTAAAGAATGATCTGACAAAACAGGATTTTGGGAAAAAACTATTAGATGTTCAATTTCGACACCATAGGTCAGAACAAGATCAAGGGTGTGATTGAAACAGTGGGTGGGTTTATTAACATTTTGAATGAAACCAATTTAATCAAATATAGAATTAAATGCAATGCTGAGGCAGTTATTTTCAACATCTACATGGATGTTAAAATCTCCCACTATAATGACGTTATCTGATTTAAGCACTAAATCAGACAGAAAGTCAGGGAATTCAGTTAAAAACTCTGAGTAAGGGACAGGTGGACGGTACACAATGACAAGTAGAACTGGTTTTTGTGTTTTCCAGTTTGGATGCGAGAGACTAAGAGTGAGGCTCTCAAATGAGTTATAACTGTTCTAAGGATGAAAGTTTAATAATAAGTTTGAGTGGAAGATTGCAGCTACTCCTCCACCTCGACCTGTGCTTTGAGGAACATGATCATTTTTATGACTGAGGGGGGTTGATTCATTCAGACTGACATATTCATCCTGCTGTAGCCAGGTTTCAGTAAGATAAAGTAGGTCAATTTGGTGATCAGTTATCAAATCATTTACTAACAGAGATTTAGATGAAAGAGACCTGATATTTATTAATCCACATTTGACAGTTCTGTTTTTCTGTTCAATAAGAGGAGTGGTCTTAATTTTTATTTATTTTTTATTATTATTTATTTATTTTTATGATTAACTCCTCTTCTGTTAACTGATTTATTTGATTTATATGTTCGAGGGGCAGACACAGTCTTTATGTGGTTTGAGGGGGGCGGTGGCTCTAAGGAAACTGCAGAGAGGCGTTTTGGACTGAGTCTCTGGTTCAGTAAAATCTTTACTCATTTTAAAAACATGGGCAATCACATACATAAGGACAGTTACAACCGATTATAATAATTAATATAATCCTCTGAAGGATTATAGAGGATTCAGAAAGACCACACACCTGCTGTTTGTAGTAATGACTTCATATTGGTGAGTCCACACACACAAGAGTTTACAGAAACTAGCATTATCACATGTGACTTTGTGATGCATGCCTTTTCATTGTCAGCTGTATTGTGGCAACGTTGTCTTGCATAATACATTAAAAAGACACTCGTGTTGTTGGCAATTCAATTCAATTCAGTTTTATTTGTATAGCGCCAAATCACAATACAAATCATCTCAAGGCACTTTACAAAAACAAAAAACCCAACAAATCCCTTATGAGCAAACACTTGGCGACAGTGGAGAGGAAAAACTCCCTTTAACAGAAGAAAAAACCTCCTGCAGAACCGGGCTCAGTTTGGGCGGACATCTGCCTCGACTGGTTGGGATGAGTGGATAGAGCAGAGAGAAAAGAACAACAACAATGAACAACAAAACAACAAGCATGTCTTACCAGTGCTCCTTTTGATGCTGGTTTTGTTTTGATTTTCTATCATGATTGTGCGACATAAAGGTGTATGACATCCAGTTGGTGATTTTTTTTGGCTCTCATTGGCTATTGTGGGCATTCTATTGGTGCCTCACAAACTAGGAATAAAATATTAAACTTGGCTGGGCTGAAATGACAGACAGAGAACCGCCCTTGCTATCAGGAACAGTACAATAATCATATTGACACCACACACTTGAGGATTGCTTCAACAAATAATTGGTGGCAACAAGTCAGGAATCAGGCCACACTGCCACAATCACTGAAGGGGGCAAATGGGGCATAAAATCATCTAGGGTGTAGCCAGTCCAAGACATGCTTGAAGATTGGCTAAGATAGGTTACTGTCTGCTTTCAGATGGTCAGTGAGATGCAACTGGAAAATCTCTGAAAGACCAAGTGTATTTAACTTTTCATTTAGGGGAGACCGGGTATGGTTGTAACACTTTTTGCTTCAATACCTCTAACTCACTGACTTTTTGAGTTAGAATTCTCAAACTTTTATACAGAATACCCACATTTGTTGACTACAAATGACACCAATTCAAGCGCCTGCAAGAGTATCACAGACCTTGTGAGTTGATGTCAAATACATGGTGTTCCTTTGTTACAACCTACCCCACTACCAGGGTAGGTTGTAACACATACTGGGGTATGTTGTAACAGTAGGCAAAAAAAGAAAAAACAGAGGCCACACAATGTGATAGTCTTCAAATAGTCTTTAATGAGGTTTATTGAAATCAGAGAACAATCCAGAACAATGTCTGTCTCTTTCTCAGTCAGTCAGTCAGTCCATACTACAGGTCTGCTGCCTGAGTCAAATAGTCAGCCAACTTTTTCTCTTGCATCTCAGAGAAAACTTTGTTGTTGCTCCGGTAACCTACACTGTGAAGGTCACTGGACCCCTGGTCTAACACTATTTAAAGATGTGTTACAACCCACCCCACCCCTGTCAGCCATTGTTTAGCTAGCTGTATTAGCTCAGTGGCTTGAAATTATCAGGGAAAATGTGCATCACATTTAGCCTGAGAAACCACAACTTCATCTAATGTAAGTCATATGATTATAACTGCAAAAGTTTAAGTTCTAAACAAATTTTTTTTCTTGGTCAAAATAGCTACTTTTTTACCTCAAAATCAGTTTTTTTTCTGTAGAATCTGCATGTGTATGTTTCCAGCCTTGACAACTACCCCGTGCGATTGGGAAGGAAGCAGACAAACACTGATATGATCATATGCCTCCTACCTTATCCCTGATTGGTGGAAGTGGTGGTGTTACAACTCTCCACATGTTACAACCATACCCGGTCTCCCCTACTTTGTAAAATAAGTGTGACTGGTTGACATCATACATTGACTGCAACTCTTCAGTAAGGATGGATGCAGGAAACTTAGCCTGTAGGTTCAGATAAGTTAAGAGAAAAGTAAACAAAATTCCTCAAATATCAGATGTCATATCACAATATCATAATTTCATATCATAATTTTGACAGCTTCCTTCTTAAATGACTAATCCTGTAGCAACAATAAATTCATTTAGTTTTACCTATATTTTTGGAAGATGAAAGGTAATTATTAAAAAATTCTTCAAAAGAGTTATCACACTGCTTAAAGGAGCATGCCACTATTTCTCCAGCTTTGATATGCACTTTAAATTGGAATAACAGTGAGTTAGTGTATCAAAATTGGGCACTGCACAAGACAGCATGGCATAGTAGGTCTCCTGCAGGGCATTGATCTAATCTAGCCTTCATCACAAACCACTTGTGATGTCTGTAAAGATGTAATTTCAAAGCTGCAAATTTTTTGAAGTTCCTATTGCAGTCTCAGATGCAACACTGAAGAACTAAGTAAAGAACTAAGTAAAGGGTATTACTTGAATTCTCATGTGTTCAACATAGACCACCATAGTTCTACATTGATGTCCACAGATCTGGCATGGAAACATACTGACAAGCTGAAATGAACAGTCCTTATGCATAAAAGAAATCTCAACAGAAGTCATACTACCAGGTACCATGATTTATTATCTCCTTGTGACTTCTCCTGCCAGAGACCATCTCAAAATTCCATTAGAATAACAACCAGGTAGTGCAAAACAGTAAGCTATCTGGATAATCCATTACTGGAGTGATTTGTGCTGACACCAGTGGTGTTTTGGTGATGTCAGCACATTAAATTTTGTCTACGACGCAGAGGATAAGTGGTGTGATTTGGGGCACAAAAGGCATCAACAGAATGCTAAGAATTGAGATCTGCAAACCATATGGTGGATGATTGGTGCTCAGACAGACCCTTCTCTTGAATTTGAGTGTACAACACAGAGGCAAAAGCAGACTGCAATAAGAGCAGAATTTTTCTCTTCCTTTCATTCCCTTTTATTTTCTTTTATATCTAGCACCATATCTGTGCTGATTACTGACATGTATCTAAAATACTTATCAACTTGTGTGAATGAAAGTGTGTCAATTACTGTCAGCAGCTGCTAACAGATGAGGGATGGGCGTTGTGCTATTTGGGCCTGTTAGTTGCTACCTTGAGATGACACAACATACATTCACCAACTGCCTCATGAGTGACCCCTCCCCCTCCCTCCCACCCCACACCCCACACCCCACACACACATAGATAGATAGTAGAGGTAGCACCCAGCTGGACAACGTTTCCTTTGAGGGCTTAGATACAAATGGCACACTGCTCTTTCTGTTTACTCCCACAGAGCTATGCCCCCCTCCCACCAACTCACACACATTGAATTCTGTCTGTTTGTGTCAGAAGGAACTCCAAGAGTGTGTTAAAGACTCTGTGACTTAAGGATATGACAAGACATAGAGGTGCAAGTTCAACCACCCTAAAGGAATATGAAAAGCAAACACAGCTGCGTATGTGTGTGTGTGTGTGTGTGTGTGTGTGTGGTTGGGGGGGGGGGGGGGGGGGGGGGTGATTTGAGTTGATATTTAACTGTTCTGATTTCAGCTTCTCTCAGGACCCTGATGTCAACAGTAGTGAAACAATGAAGAGCGGCAGAGTGGAAATTGCCTCAGACAGACCTGTCCCACTTTCACTACTGCACAGCACATTGAATCTTTAAACAGACTGCCTCTCCAACACATGCTGCTTCGGTATCTATGTACATCAAGCAACAAACACAACTTTGAGCTAAACTATTAATATTCAATTCAATTCAATTCAATTCAATTTTATTTGTATAGCGCCAAATCACAATACAAATCATCTCAAGGCACTTTACGAAAACTAAAACTAAAAACCCAACAATTCCCTTATGAGCAAGCACTTGGCGACAGTGGAGAGGAAAAACTCCCTTTAACGGAAGAAAAAAAACCTCCAGCAGAACTGGGCTCAGTTTGGGCGGCCATCTGCCTCGACCAGTTGGGGTGAATACTAATAATGCTATTAATATTAACTGTTAATTGTAACTTTAAAGAGTTTATTTGTGGTCACAACATTCAGTTTTAATGTCTTTGTGTAGTACTGAATTAATGAGGTAATGATTCAATTAACTAACTGACCAGAAATTAAGCACATCTTGAATTTGCCTGCATTGTAATACATTTACCCTTTGTCTAATGGTGGACTGATGAATATCTAGTTCTTTAAGATATTTGTAACTCTTTGTGTCTTTGTGCAATTGTTGATTGTACTGTAAGTCTTTCTCTTATTTTGTGCAGAATGGTTCGCATCAGTATATGCTGCTTGAAAAATTAGGTGTGAACATAAAACAACATGAATTGTGTTTTAGATTGTGTTCATAAATGTAACTTAGATGTAGATCTGGCTATATAGTAAAACTATTAGTTTATCTACGTACAGTAGGTGCAGGTAATTGCAAAGCTTTCACTTATTTTCTTGACACTGTAATGCCACCTTATTAGGGATACTTTTCTCAGGTGAAATAATATTTTATAGGTGAGCTTATAAACAACACAACACAACACAACACAACGACAATGGTAGGACAAATTGCTTAGGTACACTTCCCACCAAAAGTATTAGAACACTGAGGCCAATTTCTTTATTTTTGCTGAGACAAGAGATCGACGTTTCAGCTTTTATTTCCAGAAGACTGAATTATTATACATTTAACTTATCCACACACAGCTGTTTTCCAACAGTGACACTTACACACCACCACTTGATAAATATCGTCATTCAATTTTTTATTTGTATAGCGCCAAATCACAATACAAATCATCTCAAGGCACTTTACAAAAACTAAAACTAAAAACCCAACAATTCCCTTATGAGCAAGCACTTGGCGACAGTGGAGAGGAAAAAACTCCCTTTAACGGAAGAAAAAAAACCTCCAGCAGAACCGGGCTCAGTTTGGGCGGCCATCTGCCTCGACCGGTTGGGGTGAGTGGATAGAGCAGAGAGAAAAGAACAGCAACAATAAACAACAAATAGACACTGCAAGTTGGTGGGGCCAGTAACTGCACATCAGCGATAAACAGCTCCAGGACCAGGGACACCTGCAGAAGGTACAGAGAGAGAGAGAGAGAGAGAGAGGGAGGGAGAGAGCACAAACTAGGGGAGAGAGAGAGCACAAGGTTAGTAACATTCAATGGTGGAATATACATGAGGTGGGAGAGAAGGGGGGGGGGGGGGGGCGTTAGGGTAGGGGAGCTCAGTGCACCGATGGTCCTCGGGCAGTCTAGGCCTATAGCAGCATAACTAACTAAGGGATGGTTCAGGGTTGCCTGAAGCCAGCCCTAACTATATGCTTTGTCAAAGAGGAAGGTTTTAAGTCTAGCCTTAAAAGTACAGAGAGTGTCTGCCTCCTGAACCCAGTCTGAGAGCTGGTTCCACAGGAGAGGAGCTTGATAGCTAAAGGCTCTGCCTCCCATTCTGCTTTTGAGAACTCTGGGAACCACAAGTAGGCCTGCACTCTGAGAGCGAAGTGGTCTATTGGGATAATATGGTACTATGAGGTCTTTAAGGTATGAAGGAGCTTGATTATGAAGGGATTTGTATGTGAGAAGAAGGATTTTAAATTCTATTCTATATTTTACAGGGAGCCAATGAAGAGAAGCCAATATAGGAGAAATATGATCTCTCTTGCTAGTTCCTGTCAGGACTCTGGCTGCGGCATTCTGGATTAATTGGAGGCTTTTTATTAAGATATTAGGACATCCAGATAGTAATGAGTTACAGTAATCTAGCCTTGAGGAAACAAATGCATGGACTAGTTTTTCTGCATCATTTTGAGACCGGATGTTCCTAATTTTGGAAATGTTGCGCAGGTGAAAGAATGCAGTTCTAGAAATTTGTTTTATGTGTGAGTTAAAGGACATGTCCTGGTCAAAAATAACTCCAAGGTTTTTTACAGTAGTGCTGGAGGCCAGGGCTATGCCATCTAGAGTAGCTATAATTTTAGAAAAGTTATTTCTGAGATTTTTAGGCCCAAATATAATGACTTCTGTTTTCTCCGAGTTTAAAAGTAAAAAGTTACTGGTCATCCAAGCCTTTATGTCAGTTAGACAGGCTTGAAGTCTGGTTAACTGGTTTGTGTTAACAGGTTTAATACATAGATATAACTGAGTGTCATCCGCATAGCAGTGGTAATTAATAGAGTGCTTCCTAATGATATATCCTAAAGGAAGCATGTACAGGGTGAACAGAATCGGTCCTAGCACAGAACCTTGTGGAACTCCATAACTAACTTTTGTTCGTGTGGAAGGTTCATCATGGACATGAACAAACTGGAATCTGTCCGATAAATAGGATTGGAACCACTTTAACGCTGTTCCTCTGATACCAATCACATGCTCCAGTCTCTGTAATAAGATGTTGTGGTCAATGGTGTCGAATGCTACACTAAGGTCTAGGAGGACAAGTATCGAAACAAGTCCATTATCTGAGGCTAAGAGAAGATCGTTGGTAACTTTCAACAGTGCTGTTTCTGTACTATGATGTGCTCTAAATCCTGATTGGAAATCTTCAAATAGTTCATTCCTGTGTAAGTGGTCTGATAGCTGCTTAGCAACAGCTTTTTCTAGGATTTTAGAAATAAATGGCAGGTTGGATATTGGTCTATAATTAGCCAAGACTCCTGGATCAAGACTAGGCTTTTTGAGTAAAGGTTTGATTACTGCAGTCTTAAAGGCCTGTGGTACGTAGCCTGATACTAGAGATAAATTTACCAAGTCCAATAAAGATGAGTTCATTAATGGCAGGGTGCCTTTAAGCAGTCTAGTCGGGATGGGGTCCAAGAGACACGTTGATGATTTCGATGAAGCAACTACTGATGTAAATTCAGAGAGATCTATAGGAGAGAAGCAGTCTAAACATAACTGAGGTCCTACAGATGATTCAAGAGCTACTGTAGTAAAAGATTCATTTATTGCAGGTATAGGAAGCATCTGCTGAATTTTATCTCTAATAGTTGTGATTTTATTTGTAAAGAAACTCATAAATTCATCACTGCTGAGAGCTAAGGGAACACTGGGCTCAACGGAGCTGTGACTTTTTGTCAGCCTGGCTACAGTGCTGAAAAGAAACCTGGGATTGTTCTTATTTTCCTCTATTAGTGATGAATAGTATGCAGTTCTGGCTTTACGGAGAGCTTTTTTATATGTTAGTAGACTGTTTTTCCAGGCTAGAAAAATTTCCTCTAAGTTTGTGGAACGCCACTTCCTTTCCAGCCTTCGTGATGCCTGCTTTAAGGTACGAACATGTAAATTATACCATGGGGCTAGGCTTCTCTGAATCACTAACTTCTTTTTCAGAGGGGCTACAGAATCAAGCGTTTCACGCAGTGAGGTTACAGCGCTGTCAACAACATGATCAATTTGGTAGGGAGTAGGATTAAGGCAGCTGCCCTCCACTATGTTTATACTTGGCATAGATGCAAATAAAGATGGAATCATTTTCTTAAATTTATTAACAGCGTTGTCGGATAAACATCTGCTGTAGTGGAATTTTCTTCCAAACGCTGCATGATCCATCATTTTAAATTCAAAAGTTATTAAAGAATGATCTGACAAAACAGGATTTGGGGGAAAAATTATTAGGTGTTCAATTTCGATGCCATAGGTCAGAACAAGATCAAGGGTGTGATTAAAACAGTGGGTGGGTTTATTAACGTTTTGAATGAAACCAATTGAATCTAATATAGAATTAAATGCAATGCTGAGGCTGTTATTTTCAACATCTACATGAATGTTAAAATCTCCCACTATAATGACTTTATCTGATCTAAGCACTAAATCAGACAGGAAGTCAGGGAATTCAGTTAAAAACTCTGAGTAAGGAACAGGTGGACGGTACGAAATGACAAGTGGAACTGGCCCATGTGATATTTTTAAAACTTTCCTTTTTAGTTATACTGCTGTAGGCAGCCAAGGACTTCCCATCATCTCTCTCCTCTCTTCTCCCTTCACATGTATATGCCACCATTGAATGACACTACCTTTGTGACTTCTCTCTCCTGTAGTTTGTGCTCTCTCCCTCTCTCTCTGTCCTCTCTCTCTGTACCTTCTGCAGGTGTCCCTGGTCCTGGAGCTATATATTGCTGATGTGCAGTTACTGGCCCCACCAACCTGCAGTGCCTATTTGTTGTTTATTGTTGATGTTCTTTTCTCTCTCCTCTATCCACTCATCCCAACCGGTTGAGGCAGATGGCCACCCAAACTGAAGTTACACCAAAAGTAGACAATCCATCTTTTCCTTTACAGTCTAGTGTCCTTTCAGAGAGTGATCATGTCAGGACATTGGCTATTCATTCACAAACATTGCTTAATATTTAATGTCATAATCCAACCTCACTACAACTTTGCTCATCCAGATTTGTCAGACTAAATCAGTTCAAACTGCTCATGTTTCAGCTACTCCATTTTATTATATTGTTATCATGTTCCATTATAGCAGTAATGTAATTTTTTAGTTCCACGGAGCTCAATAAATTGGACAAAATTCAGTTCTGGTCTCTTTGTTTCTTTATGTCACGAAATTAATTTATATTATATTGTCAATTTAATTTGACTAAGATTCTCAACATGATTCCTGACAGTGGTTATGGAAGGAGAATTCACATTTTACAGATAATCTAATGCTGCTGTGGCATCTGTACAGTATAAAGCACCAGTCTGTTTGTCCTTGGTGCTAAGATATCTCTGCTGCTTTTGCTTTTGTTACATCTCACTTCAGTATTCTTCACCTGAGGCTAAAGTACTTGTAGGCATATTAATGGTTAACCCTGAAACTTCCATGTGGCTAAATGTAAACCAGCCTACTCTCCCACCTGATTCACAGAAACACCGGACATGGCAGATAAATGACAAGAGACAAAGTTAGTAAAAATAGTGTAGTGTGTAAAAATAAAAATGAAATTGACTTTGACCGGTGCCAGAGACATTAATTCTAGATGAATAATTTGTTAAGCTCTCGTGATGTCGGTGGTGAAGGAAAAGAATGGTGAGGACCCAAATGCAGGCTTTTATTCCCCCTGGATCGTCCAGGGCTCAGGCAGAACACAACACACTCTCAGGCAGGCAGACAGGCAGAAAGGCAGGCAGGCAGACAGACAGGGAAACAGAAACTAACAAAAACTCCTCGAACGAATGTAACTCTCATTTGCATCAGTAACGTAACTAATGTTCCGGCAGGGAACAAAGGGAACCGGAGAACTTAAATACTAAACACAAGCTCAGGAGGCTCCGACGGCAACGGCGTCGGCTGCTGCGGCTTGGAGGGCTCCGACGGTGGCGTCTGCTGCTGCGGCTCGGAGGGCTCCGACGGGGGCATCCGCTGCTGCAGCTCGGGAACCTGGACGGGGACCTGGACTGGGACCTCAGCGAAGACGTCATCGGCGCGCTGAGGCTCGGGAAGCAGGACGGGGACCTCCGTCGTCGTCGTCGCTGTGGCTGGTCCAGAGGTCCTGGCGGGTGGGATGGAACCTCCGCAGAGACAGACACATCGGCCCACTGAGGTTCAGACTGATGTGGTGCTGGACACTGAGATGGCTGGGCGGACAGGAGGAACTCTGGCTGGGCGGACAGGAGGGTTTCGGGCTGGGCAGCAGCGAGGAGAGAAAATAAGACACCAGGCAGGGCTCAGAACCGGAAACCCGGTTCAGATCCTGACATGATTCTGTCTCTTTGTAACCACATCTAGCGTTTTTTAAAGAACACAACTTATTCTCTGATTTTCAGCATGCATATCGTAAGGGACATTCAACAGGAACAGCTTTAACACAGATGACAGATGACTGCTTAAAACTAATTGATGATAATAATTTAGTAGGTGCAGTAATGTTAGATTTTAGCGCAGCTTTTGATGTTTTGGATCATAAATTATTGCTGGATAAACTTAAATGTTACAAATTTACTCCTCACACTGTACATTGGTTTAACAGTTATCTGTCTAATAGGAGACAATGGGTATTTTAATTCAATTCAATTCAATTCAATTCAATTTTATTTGTATAGCGCCAAATCACAATACAAATCATCTCAAGGCACTTTACAAAAACTAAAACTAAAAACCCAACAATTCCCTTATGAGCAAGCACTTGGCGACAGTGGAGAGGAAAAAACTCCCTTTAACGGAAGAAAAAAACCTCCAGCAGAACCGGGCTCAGTTTGGGCGGCCATCTGCCTCGACCGGTTGGGGTGAGTGGATAGAGCAGAGAGAAAAGAACAGCAACAATAAACAACAAATAGACACTGCAAGTTGGTGGGGCCAGTAACTGCACATCAGTGATAAACAGCTCCAGGACCAGGGACACCTGCAGAAGGTACAGAGAGAGAGAGAGAGAGAGGGAGGGAGAGAGCACAAACTAGGGGAGAGAGAGAGCACAAGGTTAGTAACATTCAATGGTGGAATATACATGAGGTGGGAGAGAAGGGGGGGGGTAGGGTAGGGGAGCTCAGTGCACCAATGGTCCTCGGGCAGTCTAGGCCTATAGCAGCATAACTAACTAAGGGATGGTTCAGGGTTGCCTGAAGCCAGCCCTAACTATATGCTTTGTCAAAGAGGAAGGTTTTAAGTCTAGCCTTAAAAGTACAGAGAGTGTCTGCCTCCTGAACCCAGGCTGAGAGCTGGTTCCACAGGAGAGGAGCTTGATAGCTAAAGGCTCTGCCTCCCATTCTGCTTTTGAGAACTCTGGGAACCACAAGTAGGCCTGCACTCTGAGAGCGAAGTGGTCTATTGGGATAATATGGTACTATGAGGTCTTTAAGGTATGAAGGAGCTTGATTATGAAGGGATTTGTATGTGAGAAGAAGGATTTTAAATTCTATTCTATATTTTACAGGGAGCCAATGAAGAGAAGCCAATATAGGAGAAATATGATCTCTCTTGCTAGTTCCTGTCAGGACTCTGGCTGCGGCATTCTGGATTAATTGGAGGCTTTTTATTAAGATATTAGGACATCCAGATAGTAATGAGTTACAGTAATCTAGCCTTGAGGAAACAAACGCATGGACTAGTTTTTCTGCATCATTTTGAGACAGGATGTTCCTAATTTTGGAAATGTTGCGCAGGTGAAAGAATGCAGTTCTAGAAATTTGTTTTATGTGTGAGTTAAAGGACATGTCCTGGTCAAAAATAACTCCAAGGTTTTTTACAGTAGTGCTGGAGGCCAGGGCTATGCCATCTAGAGTAGCTATAATTTTAGAAAAGTTATTTCTGAGATTTTTAGGCCCAAATAAAATGACTTCTGTTTTCTCCGAGTTTAAAAGTAAAAAGTTACTGGTCATCCAAGCCTTTATGTCAGTTAGACAGGCTTGAAGTCTGGTTAACTGGTTTGTGTTAACAGGTTTAATACATAGATATAACTGAGTGTCATCCGCATAGCAGTGGTAATTAATAGAGTGCTTCCTAATGATATATCCTAAAGGAAGCATGTACAGGGTGAACAGAATCGGTCCTAGCACAGAACCTTGTGGAACTCCATAACTAACTTTTGTTCGTGTGGAAGGTTCATCATGGACATGAACAAACTGGAATCTGTCCGATAAATAGGATTGGAACCACTTTAACGCTGTTCCTCTGATACCAATCACATGCTCCAGTCTCTGTAATAAGATGTTGTGGTCAATGGTGTCGAATGCTGCACTAAGGTCTAGGAGGACAAGTATCGAAACAAGTCCATTATCTGAGGCTAAGAGAAGATCGTTGGTAACTTTCAACAGTGCTGTTTCTGTACTATGATGTGCTCTAAATCCTGATTGGAAATCTTCAAATAGTTCATTCCTGTGTAAGTGGTCTGATAGCTGCTTAGCAACAGCTTTTTCTAGGATTTTAGAAATAAATGGCAGGTTGGATATTGGTCTATAATTAGCCAAGACACCTGGATCAAGACTAGGCTTTTTGAGTAAAGGTTTGATTACTGCAGTCTTAAAGGCCTGTGGTACGTAGCCTGATACTAGAGATAAATTTACCAAGTCCAATAAAGATGATTTC
>NW_022872857.1:0-44356 GCF_900324485.2 Mastacembelus armatus | reverse complement strand
GAGTGTATCTATATTTGTTAGTGTCTAACTAACGTTTTTTCTCATTTTCTTTGAAAGACCTATTGTACCACCCGACCTGGTTTTCAGTGTATCTTTGTGTATAGTGCAGCGCCACCTGCTTTTGGGTGCTGCAGTGCACTTTGATACACATTTCGATACACACAAAGAGATTTTGGAGGGAATTGATGTGATTGGCTGGTTTTCAAAAGTGGGCGGTACCTTCGTAGAGGTCACTTTCAAGCCCCGCCCCCGACGCTGCCATTTAAAGGTTAAATGCACTTGCTCGACGTGATGCGCTGGCCTAATGGAGTATGCTTCTGAAAGCATTAATAACCATACAGGTAAGCATTATTTTTTTGGTGTAACGACATCTTGTTTTTCAGATATTAGTGTTATATAGTTTTTTTATGTTCAGTCATTTGTTAGCCTGAAGCTGACCACGTATATTGTCACAGATAGCAATGCTGCGTTAACGTTAGCTCCATTAGGCCTTTCAGCGTGCAACCACGATGCATTAATTTGACCTTTGATTCTTTTTTAAATCCGCTTTCTTTTGAGTTTGTAAACCATAGCATTATATACTAAAGTGCTAACGTTGGTTCAGCATTATTGTAAGTTTAATTAGACATCCAGAAGCTGTATGTCCCTACTTTGCTTTAAATGTTACGTTAGCTAAGTTAACGCAGATTAATAATTAGTAATTCCTTCGTGCAGAGAAGAGCTGAGTAAACCGTCTGCTCCGGTTTGACTTTGAAGTAATGTCTGATGGGTCATTTTAGAAACCAAAAAAAGCCGTTTTGTTGCTAGCGGTAGCAGGGCTAATGGGAGCTTAATCTCTGCTGTTAAAACGGTGAAACTTTAATGCGATCACTCGTGCGTGCAGAAGAGATGACAAGGAGCACCGAGTAAAATCACCTGTCGTCTTCTCCGGGTTGATTTGGAAGGGATGCGTCGTTCACCGCGTCACTTTAAAGACGTATAATTTATTTTATAGCTAGTTAATTGGAGTTTACTCTGTGCTGCCCTTTAAACATGACGTTCTGCGTGATGCTGTAGATGCGCAGAGGAGATGAAAAGGAGAACCGAGTAACATTAAACCTACTGTTGGCTGCTTAGGTTTGTCTTTCAAAGGATGTATGATTATTTTATGTCATTTGACTCTAAAATAACAAGCCTCTCCCAGTCCCCAACTTGTTTATAAAGGGGATGGGAGGTGTAGAAAAGAAAATAAATTGGCAGTTCAGATTTTTCTCAACTATAAAACTAGATAATTTTTATTGTTTACACATTGAATGAAAACAGCATGTTTCTTGTTATTGTGTTTTAAAGAATTGCCATGTCTATAAGTATGTCAGTAGTACTGTACTAGTTGTAGATCATACAGCAGATAGATTGTTATATTTTGATCATACTTGTCTTGCAATGGAAAATAATAATCTTGACTACTGTGTTTTTGAATATTTAGAATTTGGACAAATACTAGGGAGACATGAAAAGAAGACGTATTAACCCAAAAGATGATGCAAAATTCTATGTTCAGACTGGCTGTGACAAACTTGGTCTTGAAGTTCAATATTTCAATGCAGATAAAGGTAAGTTTAAACTGGTGATATTTTTATAATGAATAATTTTTAAATATAAAACCTAACCTTTTGTAAATTTGTGTATTTACTAGGTCGTGGCATCATCACTTCTACTTTAATTAGCAATGGAGACTTCATCTGTGAATATAGAGGTGAACTGATTACCCATCAGGAGTGTGAGAGAAGACAACGTCTGTATCACAAACACCTCAAGGTGTTCATGTTTGAATTCAAATTTAATGGAAAGCTGTGGTGGTGCGTATGGAAATTAGGTTAAATTACACTGGTTAAGTTTCAAAATTGAATATTGTTGGGTTAATATAATTATTGTTTGTATAGCATTGATGCAGCAAAGGAGGATGGCTCATATGGCAGACTTGTCAATGATGATCACATTAACCCAAATGCAAAGATAAAATGCATAACAGTACAAGGGAAGCCCCATTTATGCTTGTTTGCCATGCGAGACATTAATCCTGGTGAAGAAATTACCTACAATTACGGTGACTCTGAATGGCCTTGGAGAATCAAGGTGGGTAAAATCCTATGTTAACTTATAAAATACACGAAGATGTAAATATCTATTTGATTGTATTGATGTAATGTTTCTGCTTAAAATCTTTGTCATACAGGTGATACTAGCAAGCAACCAGATTGAGACCAGTGCCACAAACATGAATGAGAACACTTCAGAAGTTGGGCTTAGCAGTGTGGGAAAGGTGAATAATTTAAATACTACTTGACAGGGGTGGTTCTAGAATCAGACTTTTAGGGGTGCTCAGGTCCTGAGCAGAATGTGACATTTGTACAGGACCTTATGCCCAATGCTTTTTCTGCTGTCTTGATCTTGTCTACCTCTTGTGCTGTCAACCAAATAGCAAGCTTAACATCCATTCATAGATTTGATGATCTAATAAGAAGTATAAATTGATCCATATTTATTTATGATGTTCTAATTGAGTATTGGGTTGCGCTGGGCAGTGCAGTCAGATAAAAAAAAATGTATATCCATTTATGAACCTACAGATTTGTAATGTAAATGTGTTTTCTTCTATTCTAATATCATGCACAAATGTTTACTTGTTGTTTACAATGCTTGCTTATCATGGCTGAAGTGTATTTTTCTTTAGCTGCTATGTATTGCATATCCTGGCAGCATCTATATTGTCTCTTTTCTGTGTTCATGTCATGCAGATTCTGGCTTCCAGCCTAGTGGAGATGGATACCACAAACCTGAATGAGAAGAGTCCAGTGGGAGGTCTTATAAACAGTACTGAAACGGTAAATGAACTTTAAGATGCTGCTTGATGAGGTTACATGTGCATGTATGCTGAGTCTGCCGACATCTTACGTTGGCTTTCTGTGTATGTGTGTATATGAATGGTCCTGAGTGTGATGTTGTTTGTAAGGACACCGTGTATGGGAGGACACTCTCATGACTTGCTTTTCAGAGTATTAGTCAGACACCTGTCTTCATGTGTGTTTGTGTAAAAAAATCTGAACGTGGTTTCTAAGGTCTATTGTGCAAATAGGTTCTTTTCTACAAGATGGCTTCACTGTAGCATTGCTAGGGTTCTTCAAAATGTATGAACGTCGCCAGTGACAGTTTCCTGTATGTACATGTCATATGTTAGCTTAGGGCAGGTTATTAGTAGCATCTAAACACGGAGAATGGGTCACTTGGGAGAAATGGAACAAGACAGGATGCTATTCCATGTGGATCAAGGCAATTTTTAGTACTATACAGTTTTAGAATTACACACCAATAAAGTCAGTAGTCACTTCAGCTGACTACATGGTACATGTATGAAGAAGCACGGCCATGTTACCACTTCCTACGTGGAGCTTCTTCAATCAGTTCCACCTCATAATATCTTTCTCTTTTCTTTGACAGACACTGAATGAGAATCCTCTCCAAGTATCTACAGCCTCAGTCTCCTCACCTACAGATACAGATGTTGCAGAGGTACAGAACATCATTAAACAAATAATAATTACATAAGCTGTTGCACTCAAAGACACAAGCTCACATGATTCTTTGGTGAAGAACTTAACATATCCTATTGAATCATGCACAAATGTTTAGCCAAAATGTTTGCTTATCATGGCTGAAGTGTATTTTTCTTTAGCTGCTATGTATTGCATATCCTGGCAGCATCTATATTGTCTCTTTTCTGTGTTCATGTCATGCAGATTCTGGCTTCCAGCCTAGTGGAGATGGATACCACAAACCTGAATGAGAAGAGTCCAGTGGGAGGTCTTATAAACAGTACTGAAACGGTAAATGAACTTTAAGATGCTGCTTGATGAGGTTACATGTGCATGTATGCTGAGTCTGCCGACATCTTACGTTGGCTTTCTGTGTATGTGTGTATATGAATGGTCCTGAGTGTGATGTTGTTTGTAAGGACACCGTGTATGGGAGGACACTCTCATGACTTGCTTTTTCAGAGTATTAGTCAGACACCTGTCTTCATGTGTGTTTGTGTAAAAAAATCTGAACGTGGTTTCTAAGGTCTATTGTGCAAATAGGTTCTTTTCTACAAGATGGCTTCACTGTAGCATTGCTAGGGTTCTTCAAAATGTATGAACGTCGCCAGTGACAGTTTCCTGTATGTACATGTCATATGTTAGCTTAGGGCGGGTTATTAGTAGCATCTAAACACGGAGAATGGGTCACTTGGGAGAAATGGAACAAGACAGGATGCTATTCCATGTGGATCAAGGCAATTTTTAGTACTATACAGTTTTAGAATTACACACCAATAAAGTCAGTAGTCACTTCAGCTGACTACATGGTACATGTATGAAGAAGCACGGCCATGTTACCACTTCCTACGTGGAGCTTCTTCAATCAGTTCCACCTCATAATATCTTTCTCTTTTCTTTGACAGACACTGAATGAGAATCCTCTCCAAGTATCTACAGCCTCAGTCTCCTCACCTACAGATACAGATGTTGCAGAGGTACAGAACATCATTAAACAAATAATAATTACATAAGCTGTTGCACTCAAGACACAAGCTCACATGATTCTTTGGTGAAGAACTTAACATATCCTATTGAATCGTGCACAAATGTTAGCCAAAATGTTTGCTTATCATGGCTGAAGTGTATTTTTCTTTAGCTGCTATGTATTGCATATCCTGGCAGCATCTATATTGTCTCTTTTCTGTGTTCATGTCATGCAGATTCTGGCTTCAGCCTAGTGGAGATGGATACCACAAACCTGAATGAGAAGAGTCCAGTGGGAGGTCTTATAAACAGTACTGAAACGGTAAATGAACTTTAAGATGCTGCTTGATGAGGTTACATGTGCATGTATGCTGAGTCTGCCGACATCTTACGTTGGCTTTCTGTGTATGTGTGTATATGAATGGTCCTGAGTGTGATGTTGTTTGTAAGGACACCGTGTATGGGAGGACACTCTCATGACTTGCTTTTCAGAGTATTAGTCAGAACACCTGTCTTCATGTGTGTTTTGTGTAAAAAAATCTGAACGTGGTTTCTAAGGTCTATTGTGCAAATAGGTTCTTTTCTACAAGATGGCTTCACTGTAAGCATTGCTAGGGTTCTTCAAAATGTATGAACGTCGCCAGTGACAGTTTTCCTGTATGTACATGTCATATGTTAGCTTAGGGCGGGTTATTAGTAGCATCTAAACACGGAGAATGGGTCACTTGGGAGAAATGGAACAAGACAGGATGCTATTCCATGTGGATCAAGGCAATTTTTAGTACTATACATTTTAGAATTACACACCAATAAAGTCAGTAGTCACTTCAGCTGACTACATGGTACATGTATGAAGAAGCAACGGCCATGTTACCACTTCCTACGTGGAGCTTCTTCAATCAGTTCCACCTCTTAATATCTTTCTCTTTTCTTGACAGACACTGAATGAGAATCCTCTCCAAGTATCTACAGCCTCGGTCTCCTCACCTACAGATACAGATGTTGCAGAGGTACAGAACATCATTAAACAAATAATAATTACATAAGCTGTTGCACTCAAAGACACAAGCTCACATGATTCTTTGGTGAAGAACTTAACATATCCTATTGAATCGTGCACAAATGTTTAGCCAAAATGTTTGCTTATCATGGCTGAAGTGTATTTTTCTTTAGCTGCTATGTATTGCATATCCTGGCAGCATCTATATTGTCTCTTTTCTGTGTTCATGTCATGCAGATTCTGGCTTCCAGCCTAGTGGAGATGGATACCACAAACCTGAATGAGAAGAGTCCAGTGGGAGGTCTTATAAACAGTACTGAAACGGTAAATGAACTTTAAGATGCTGCTTGATGAGGTTACATGTGCATGTATGCTGAGTCTGCCGACATCTTACGTTGGCTTTCTGTGTATGTGTGTATATGAATGGTCCTGAGTGTGATGTTGTTTGTAAGGACACCGTGTATGGGAGGACACTCTCATGACTTGCTTTTCAGAGTATTAGTCAGACACCTGTCTTCATGTGTGTTTGTGTAAAAAAATCTGAACGTGGTTTCTAAGGTCTATTGTGCAAATAGGTTCTTTTCTACAAGATGGCTTCACTGTAGCATTGCTAGGGTTCTTCAAAATGTATGAACGTCGCCAGTGACAGTTTTCCTGTATGTACATGTCATATGTTAGCTTAGGGCGGGTTATTAGTAGCATCTAAACACGGAGAATGGGTCACTTGGGAGAAATGGAACAAGACAGGATGCTATTCCATGTGGATCAAGGCAATTTTTAGTACTATACAGTTTTAGAATTACACACCAATAAAGTCAGTAGTCACTTCAGCTGACTACATGGTACATGTATGAAGAAGCACGGCCATGTTACCACTTCCTACGTGGAGCTTCTTCAATCAGTTCCACCTCTTAATATCTTTCTCTTTCTTTGACAGACACTGAATGAGAATCCTCTCCAAGTATCTACAGCCTCGGTCTCCTCACCTACAGATACAGATGTTGCAGAGGTACAGAACATCATTAAACAAATAATAATTACATAAGCTGTTGCACTCAAAGACACAAGCTCACATGATTCTTTGTGAAGAACTTAACATATCCTATTGAATCGTGCACAAATGTTTAGCCAAATGTTTGCTTATCATGGCTGAAGTGTATTTTTCTTTAGCTGCTATGTATTGCATATCCTGGCAGCATCTATATTGTCTCTTTTCTGTGTTCATGTCATGCAGATTCTGGCTTCCAGCCTAGTGGAGATGGATACCACAAACCTGAATGAGAAGAGTCCAGTGGGAGGTCTTATAAACAGTACTGAAACGGTAAATGAACTTTAAGATGCTGCTTGATGAGGTTACATGTGCATGTATGCCTGAGTCTGCCGACATCTTACGTTGGCTTTCTGTGTATGTGTGTATATGAATGGTCCTGAGTGTGATGTTGTTTGTAAGGACACCGTGTATGGGAGGACACTCTCATGACTTGCTTTTCAGAGTATTAGTCAGACACCTGTCTTCATGTGTGTTTGTGTAAAAAAATCTGAACGTGGTTTCTAAGGTCTATTGTGCAAATAGGTTCTTTTCTACAAGATGGCTTCACTGTAGCATTGCTAGGGTTCTTCAAAATGTATGAACGTCGCCAGTGACAGTTTCCTGTATGTACATGTCATATGTTAGCTTAGGGGCGGGTTATTAGTAGCATCTAAACACGGAGAATGGGTCACTTGGGAGAATGGAACAAGACAGGATGCTATTCCATGTGGATCAAGGCAATTTTTAGTACTATACAGTTTTAGAATTACACACCAATAAAGTCAGTAGTCACTTCAGCTGACTACATGGTACATGTATGAAGAAGCACGGCCATGTTACCACTTCCTACGTGGGAGCTTCTTCAATCAGTTCCACCTCTTAATATCTTTCTCTTTTCTTTGACAGACACTGAATGAGAATCCTCTCCAAGTATCTACAGCCTCGGTCTCCTCACCTACAGATACAGATGTTGCAGAGGTACAGAACATCATTAAACAAATAATAATTACATAAGCTGTTGCACTCAAAGACACAAGCTCACATGATTCTTTGGTGAAGAACTTACATATCCTATTGAATCGTGCACAAATGTTTAGCCAAAATGTTTGCTTATCATGGCTGAAGTGTATTTTTCTTTAGCTGCTATGTATTGCATATCCTGGCAGCATCTATATTGTCTCCTTTTTCTGTGTTCATGTCATGCAGATTCTGGCTTCCAGCCTAGTGGAGATGGATACCACAAACCTGAATGAGAAGAGTCCAGTGGGAGGTCTTATAAACAGTACTGAAACGGTAAATGAACTTTAAGATGCTGCTTGATGAGGTTACATGTGCATGTATGCTGAGTCTGCCGACATCTTACGTTGGCTTTCTGTGTATGTGTGTATATGAATGGTCCTGAGTGTGATGTTGTTTGTAAGGACACCGTGTATGGGAGGACACTCTCATGACTTGCTTTTCAGAGTATTAGTCAGACACCTGTCTTCATGTGTGTTTGTGTAAAAAAATCTGAACGTGGTTTCTAAGGTCTATTGTGCAAATAGGTTCTTTTCTACAAGATGGCTTCACTGTAGCATTGCTAGGGTTCTTCAAAAATGTATGAACGTCGCCAGTGACAGTTTCCTGTATGTACATGTCATATGTTAGCTTAGGGCGGGTTATTAGTAGCATCTAAACACGGAGAATGGGTCACTTGGGAGAAATGGAACAAGACAGGATGCTATTCCATGTGGATCAAGGCAATTTTTAGTACTATACAGTTTTAGAATTACACACCAATAAAGTCAGTAGTCACTTCAGCTGACTACATGGTACATGTATGAAGAAGCACGGCCATGTTACCACTTCCTACGTGGAGCTTCTTCAATCAGTTCCACCTCTTAATATCTTTCTCTTTTCTTTGACAGACACTGAATGAGAATCCTCTCCAAGTATCTACAGCCTCGGTCTCCTCACCTACAGATACAGATGTTGCAGAGGTACAGAACATCATTAAACAAATAATAATTACATAAGCTGTTGCACTCAAAGACACAAGCTCACATGATTCTTTGGTGAAGAACTTAACATATCCTATTGAATCGTGCACAAATGTTTAGCCAAAATGTTTGCTTATCATGGCTGAAGTGTATTTTTCTTTAGCTGCTATGTATTGCATATCCTGGCAGCATCTATATTGTCTCTTTCTGTGTTCATGTCATGCAGATTCTGGCTTCCAGCCTAGTGGAGATGGATACCACAAACCTGAATGAGAAGAGTCCAGTGGGAGGTCTTATAAACAGTACTGAAACGGTAAATGAACTTTAAGATGCTGCTTGATGAGGTTACATGTGCATGTATGCTGAGTCTGCCGACATCTTACGTTGGCTTTCTGTGTATGTGTGTATATGAATGGTCCTGAGTGTGATGTTGTTTGTAAGGACACCGTGTATGGGAGGACACTCTCATGACTTGCTTTTCAGAGTATTAGTCAGACACCTGTCTTCATGTGTGTTTGTGTAAAAAAATCTGAACGTGGTTTCTAAGGTCTATTGTGCAAATAGGTTCTTTTCTACAAGATGGCTTCACTGTAGCATTGCTAGGGTTCTTCAAAATGTATGAACGTCGCCAGTGACAGTTTCCTGTATGTACATGTCATATGTTAGCTTAGGGCGGGTTATTAGTAGCATCTAAACACGGAGAATGGGTCACTTGGGAGAAATGGAACAAGACAGGATGCTATTCCATGTGGATCAAGGCAATTTTTAGTACTATACAGTTTTAGAATTACACACCAATAAAGTCAGTAGTCACTTCAGCTGACTACATGGTACATGTATGAAGAAGCACGGCCATGTTACCACTTCCTACGTGGAGCTTCTTCAATCAGTTCCACCTCTTAATATCTTTCTCTTTTCTTTGACAGACACTGAATGAGAATCCTCTCCAAGTATCTACAGCCTCGGTCTCCTCACCTACAGATACAGATGTTGCAGAGGTACAGAACATCATTAAACAAATAATAATTACATAAGCTGTTGCACTCAAAGACACAAGCTCACATGATTCTTTGGTGAAGAACTTAACATATCCTATTGAATCATGCACAAATGTTTAGCCAAAATGTTTGCTTATCATGGCTGAAGTGTATTTTTCTTTAGCTGCTATGTATTGCATATCCTGGCAGCATCTATATTGTCTCTTTTCTGTGTTCATGTCATGCAGATTCTGGCTTCCAGCCTAGTGGAGATGGATACCACAAACCTGAATGAGAAGAGTCCAGTGGGAGGTCTTATAAACAGTACTGAAACGGTAAATGAACTTTAAGATGCTGCTTGATGAGGTTACATGTGCATGTATGCTGAGTCTGCCGACATCTTACGTTGGCTTTCTGTGTATGTGTGTATATGAATGGTCCTGAGTGTGATGTTGTTTGTAAGGACACCGTGTATGGGAGGACACTCTCATGACTTGCTTTTCAGAGTATTAGTCAGACACCTGTCTTCATGTGTGTTTGTGTAAAAAAATCTGAACGTGGTTTCTAAGGTCTATTGTGCAAATAGGTTCTTTTCTACAAGATGGCTTCACTGTAGCATTGCTAGGGTTCTTCAAAATGTATGAACGTCGCCAGTGACAGTTTCCTGTATGTACATGTCATATGTTAGCTTAGGGCAGGTTATTAGTAGCATCTAAACACGGAGAATGGGTCACTTGGGAGAAATGGAACAAGACAGGATGCTATTCCATGTGGATCAAGGCAATTTTTAGTACTATACAGTTTTAGAATTACACACCAATAAAGTCAGTAGTCACTTCAGCTGACTACATGGTACATGTATGAAGAAGCACGGCCATGTTACCACTTCCTACGTGGAGCTTCTTCAATCAGTTCCACCTCTTAATATCTTTCTCTTTTCTTTGACAGACACTGAATGAGAATCCTCTCCAAGTATCTACAGCCTCGGTCTCCTCACCTACAGATACAGATGTTGCAGAGGTACAGAACATCATTAAACAAATAATAATTACATAAGCTGTTGCACTCAAAGACACAAGCTCACATGATTCTTTGGTGAAGAACTTAACATATCCTATTGAATCGTGCACAAATGTTTAGCCAAAATGTTTGCTTATCATGGCTGAAGTGTATTTTCTTTAGCTGCTATGTATTGCATATCCTGGCAGCATCTATATTGTCTCTTTTCTGTGTTCATGTCATGCAGATGATGGTTTCCAGCCTAGTGGAGATGGATACCACAAACCTGAATGAGAAGAGTCCAGTGGGAGGTCTTATAAACAGTACTGAAACGGTAAATGAACTTTAAGATGCTGCTTGATGAGGTTACATGTGCATGTATGCTGAGTCTGCCGACATCTTACGTTGGCTTTCTGTGTATGTGTGTATATGAATGGTCCTGAGTGTGATGTTGTTTGTAAGGACACCGTGTATGGGAGGACACTCTCATGACTTGCTTTTCAGAGTATTAGTCAGACACCTGTCTTCATGTGTGTTTGTGTAAAAAAATCTGAACGTGGTTTCTAAGGTCTATTGTGCAAATAGGTTCTTTTCTACAAGATGGCTTCACTGTAGCATTGCTAGGGTTCTTCAAAATGTATGAACGTCGCCAGTGACAGTTTCCTGTATGTACATGTCATATGTTAGCTTAGGGCGGGTTATTAGTAGCATCTAAACACGGAGAATGGGTCACTTGGGAGAAATGGAACAAGACAGGATGCTATTCCATGTGGATCAAGGCAATTTTTAGTACTATACAGTTTTAGAATTACACACCAATAAAGTCAGTAGTCACTTCAGCTGACTACATGGTACATGTATGAAGAAGCACGGCCATGTTACCACTTCCTACGTGGAGCTTCTTCAATCAGTTCCACCTCATAATATCTTTCTCTTTTCTTTGACAGACACTGAATGAGAATCCTCTCCAAGTATCTACAGCCTCAGTCTCCTCACCTACAGATACAGATGTTGCAGAGGTACAGAACATCATTAAACAAATAATAATTACATAAGCTGTTGCACTCAAAGACACAAGCTCACATGATTCTTTGGTGAAGAACTTAACATATCCTATTGAATCGTGCACAAATGTTTAGCCAAAATGTTTGCTTATCATGGCTGAAGTGTATTTTTCTTTAGCTGCTATGTATTGCATATCCTGGCAGCATCTATATTGTCTCTTTTCTGTGTTCATGTCATGCAGATTCTGGCTTCCAGCCTAGTGGAGATGGATACCACAAACCTGAATGAGAAGAGTCCAGTGGGAGGTCTTATAAACAGTACTGAAACGGTAAATGAACTTTAAGATGCTGCTTGATGAGGTTACATGTGCATGTATGCTGAGTCTGCCGACATCTTACGTTGGCTTTCTGTGTATGTGTGTATATGAATGGTCCTGAGTGTGATGTTGTTTGTAAGGACACCGTGTATGGGAGGACACTCTCATGACTTGCTTTTCAGAGTATTAGTCAGACACCTGTCTTCATGTGTGTTTGTGTAAAAAAATCTGAACGTGGTTTCTAAGGTCTATTGTGCAAATAGGTTCTTTTCTACAAGATGGCTTCACTGTAGCATTGCTAGGGTTCTTCAAAATGTATGAACGTCGCCAGTGACAGTTTCCTGTATGTACATGTCATATGTTAGCTTAGGGCGGGTTATTAGTAGCATCTAAACACGGAGAATGGGTCACTTGGGAGAAATGGAACAAGACAGGATGCTATTCCATGTGGATCAAGGCAATTTTTAGTACTATACAGTTTTAGAATTACACACCAATAAAGTCAGTAGTCACTTCAGCTGACTACATGGTACATGTATGAAGAAGCACGGCCATGTTACCACTTCCTACGTGGAGCTTCTTCAATCAGTTCCACCTCTTAATATCTTTCTCTTTTCTTTGACAGACACTGAATGAGAATCCTCTCCAAGTATCTACAGCCTCAGTCTCCTCACCTACAGATACAGATGTTGCAGAGGTACAGAACATCATTAAACAAATAATAATTACATAAGCTGTTGCACTCAAAGACACAAGCTCACATGATTCTTTGGTGAAGAACTTAACATATCCTATTGAATCGTGCACAAATGTTTAGCCAAAATGTTTGCTTATCATGGCTGAAGTGTATTTTTCTTTAGCTGCTATGTATTGCATATCCTGGCAGCATCTATATTGTCTCTTTTCTGTGTTCATGTCATGCAGATTCTGGCTTCCAGCCTAGTGGAGATGGATACCACAAACCTGAATGAGAAGAGTCCAGTGGGAGGTCTTATAAACAGTACTGAAACGGTAAATGAACTTTAAGATGCTGCTTGATGAGGTTACATGTGCATGTATGCTGAGTCTGCCGACATCTTACGTTGGCTTTCTGTGTATGTGTGTATATGAATGGTCCTGAGTGTGATGTTGTTTGTATGGGAGGACACTCTCATGACTTGCTTTTCAGAGTATTAGTCAGACACCTGTCTTCATGTGTGTTTGTGTAAAAAATCTGAATGTGGTTTCTAAGGTCTATTGTGCAAATAGGTTCTTTCTCTTTCTTAATAGAGTCTGAATGAGAATCCTCTCCAAGTATCTACACTGTCCTTGCCTAAAGACACTGATGTTTCAGAGGTACAGAACATCATAAATGAAGTTAACATTAAGGTCAGTAGTCATGTCATTTAGGTTTACTATGACAAATATAGCAATTAGATGAAAGTATAAATATGAATATTTCTTCAGTGGTTGAGCTGAAAACTGGGTTTTGGAATGCAGTAGACTAGTATAACTTAAAGTAGCATAATGTGAGCTCTCCTCTCTTGTCCATTCAAGGAAGTTTTCACTTCCTGATCTGCCTGATTTTTGTGTCCAATTCATGCATTTACACACTGTTTTTACAGGTTAGCCAGTATGACACATACTTGTTCTTCATTCAATTATGACCTTTTACTTTACATTTGATTACTGTCTAAATACTGTCCAATAACTCAACCTGTATTGAATGAATAAATGATTCAGTATAATTTTGCCAACAGTGTCGAAAACACCAGCTAGTGTCCGCAACAATATCTTCTTTGGATAAGTGTGTTCAGTGTGTAGGACCCACCATTTCCTTAAAGTGGCTGGGCTATAAATGTGCAGGTGAGTTTAATTTTTTTTTAATTTGCAGGGTATAAAAATATGTGCTCAAGGCGTGCATATTTCCAGTTGTAAATATCAAACAGATTTTTCCCCAATGACAAACCATGCCAGTGTTTTCAGGGAAAAGGAAATAGTGCTGTTGCAGGCAGTGTAAGCCTGCTCATGCTATACTTAAATAGAATTCGCGCAGTTGTTCTACCGCTGAAATAATTTTAAGATCGAAAAACTACAGTGTTGCATTAACCTAACTTTCTTTGAAATATATTATGAGGGCATGAGGTCATGCTGCTTGTTAAATCATCTTATCTTATTATGCATATCTATCCCGTAATTCTTTAAAATCCTATCACTGCAGTGATGTGACATGACACTAAAATATGAGTATTAAAATTAACATATTAAAATATGTTACAGTTTGCTCAAGGGTCTGGCATAAATCCTGCTTCAGGTGTACTGAAGATGAATACTGCAGAGACCTACTTCATGTAAGTTTCCACCAAACAGATTGGAATGTCATTTTATTGTGAACAGGTAAAAATTTACTGTTTGTTTTCTTTCAAAACAAAAAAGCTACATACGTCTGTCATAGGACGTGTTAGTTGTGCTTGCATCCATCCATCCGTTTTCTGACGCTTTCTGGGGCCAGGTTGCAGGGACAGTGGTCTGAGCAGAAATATCAGATTTCCTTCTCCCTAGACACTTTCTCCAGCTCTTCTGGGGGAATACTGAGGCATTCCCAGGCCACGGACACAGACACAGTCCACCTCCAGCTTGTCCTGGGTCTTCCAAGGTCTTCCAAGACCTCCTTGCATTGGGCCAGGCCCGAAACACCTCCCACTGGAGGTGTCTGGGGGCGGTCACCTCAACTGGCTCCTTTCCATGTGGAGGAGCAGCAGCTATACTCCGAGCTCCTCCTGGGTGACGGTGCTCCTCCCCTATCTCTAAGGGAGCGCTCAGCCACCCTATGGAGATAACTAATTTCAGTCAATTATAGTTGTGATGGTGTCCTTTTGTTGTGACCCAGAGCTCATGATCATAGTTGAGGGTAGGAACGTAGATTGACCAGTAAATAGAGAGCTTCGCCCTCGACTCAGCTCTTTCTTCACCACAACAGACTGGTACATCGACTGCTTTGCTGCTGTCATTGCACCTATCCATCTGTCAATCTCCCGTTCCATTCTTCCCTTACTCGTGAACAAGACCCCGAAATACTAAAACTCATCCACTTGAGGCAGGATTTCTCCCCTGATCTGGAGATGGCAAGTCACCTTTCTCCAGTTGAGAACCATGGCCTCAGATATGGAGGTGCTGAACAGAAAAATAATGAATAAAACCGGTGGCAAACATGCACCGGGAACAGTTCTGACAATGTGAACCAAGCTCCTTCTCCAATTGTACAGAGACCCAATAGCCCTTAGTATCCGAGTGTCTAAGAATACGACCAAAGGTCAGATGACTTGACCACAGAGTCGATCATCAAGCCTCTGGCCTAGGGTGCCCTGGTGCCATGTGCACTGATGGACACCACTTTGCTTGAACATGGCATATGTTACGGACAAGCTGAGACTATCACAAAGTCCAACAAAAAAAACACCACTCGGGTTCAGATCAGGGAGGCCGTTCCTCTCAATCACACCTCTCTAAGTTTCACTGTCGCTGCCCGTGTAAGCGCTGAAGTCCTCCAGCGGGAGCACCTTTCAGCACCATTCTCAGGGACCCCAAAAAGGCCAAGTACTCTGAACTGCTGCTCGGCCCATAGGCTGAAACAACAGTAAGAGACCTGTCCCCGACAGGCACAGGGAAGGGACCCTCTGATTCCATGGGTAAAACTCCAACACTTGGCAGCTGAGCAGGGGGGAACTATAAGTAAGTCCACACCAGCCCGCCTCCTCTCACAAAAGGCAACTCCAGAATAGAAGACAATCCAACCCCTTGCAAGGAGGTGGGTTCCAGAGCCCATGGCTGTGTGTGGAGGTGAGCCTGACAATCTCTAATCGGTATGCTCAACCTCCTGCGCAAGCTCAGGTCCCCCCCCCCCAGTGAGGTGACATTCCATGTCCCTAGATTCAGTTTCAGAGTCCAGGGATTGGGTTGTTGAGGCCCCCGCCTCCAGCCACTGCCCGATCTACAGTATCTCACAGAATAATAATAATAATAATAATACATTTTATTTCATGGCGCCTTTCAAAGTCTCAAGGTCACCTTACAGATAGAAAAGGAAGCATACAGCATGATATACATAGAGTGCATTAAAACAACAGTAACAAGAATACATAAACGGCGGGAGAGAATGTAAAGGCAAAAGCGTGGATTATCTAGGAAGTGGGCGAAGTACAGTAAAAGTAAATTGAAATACAGAAACCCAGATGACAGAACAACAAATATGAAACAGTATGAGACAATATGAAATAGGCAGAGGGTGGTAGGACATCACGGGCTGCTTTGAGAAGTTAAGAGAGTTAGGTGGAAAACGCTATACGGAACAGATATGTTTTGAGTGATGATTTAAAAGTTGATAAGTCCGGAGACGACCGGATGCGATGAGGGAGAATGTTCCAAAGGCGGGGCGCAGTGTGGCTGAAGGATCTAGCGCCCATGGTGGCCAGGCGCGCTGTAGGGGTGCAGAGGAGAGTGGAACTGGAGGAGCGGAGAGGACGAGGCGGAGAATAGATATGAAGTAGTTCAGTGATGTATGGTGGGGCAATAGAGTGGAGGGCTTTGTAGGTGAGAAGGAGGATTTTATAGTTTATACGGAAGGACACAGGGAGCCAGTGAAGTTGTTTAAGGACAGGGGTGATATGATGTGAGGATGGAGTTCTGGTGATGATTCGGGCAGCAGAGTTCTGGACAAGTTGAAGTTTGCGAAGTGATTTGAGAGGTAGACCAGTGAGGAGTGAGTTACAGTAATCCAAACGAGAGGTGACAAAGGCATTAACGAGTATGGCCGTGCTATCGGTGGTGAGTGAAGAACGGATGCGGTTTATGTTACGGAGATGGGAGTAAGCCAACCGGGTAGTGGTATTGATATGCTAAGTGAAGGAGAGAGTACCATCTAGGATGACACCCAGGCTTTTAACTTGGGGGGAGGGGAGGACAATATTGTTGTCAATTTGAATGGAGAAGGTGCTGGTTTTAGGAAGGGTGGATCTGGTGCCCACGAGGAGAATTTCAGTTTTGTCGGGGTTGAGTTTCAAAAAGTTATGGGTGAACCAGGATTTGATATTATGTAAGCAGGTAAGGAGGGAGGGAGGGGGGAGGGTAGAAGATGGAGCAGCAGAGAGGTAGAGCTGGGTGTCGTCTGCATAACAGTGGAAATTGATGTTATGTTGCCTAAAGATATTTCCGAGAGGAAGGAGATAAATAATAAAGAGGAGGGGCCCCAGGACAGAGCCCTGAGGCACGCCACAACTGACAGTAGAGGGCTGGGAGTGGAAGTTCTGGAGATGGACGGACTGGGTGCGGTCAGAGAGGTAGAAGGTGAACCATGAGAGGACCGAGCCGGCTATGCCGATGGAAGCAAGGCGATGGAGGAGAATATTGTGCGAGATGGTGTCAAAAGCTGCAGTTAGGTCAAGGAGGATGAGGATGGAGACAAGGCCAGAGTCTGCGGCTACTAGGAGGTCGTTGGTGATTTTGACCAGGGCAGTTTCAGTGCTGTGAAGTTGGCGGAAACCAGATTGAAAGTGTTCGTATAGGCTATTGGTGGAAAGGTGGGTATGGACCTGGTGGTGAACAACTTTTTCAAGAATTTTGGAGAGGAACGGGAGATTGGAGATAGGGCGGAAGTTGTTAAGGTCGGCAGGATCGAGACCAGGTTTTTTTAGAATTGGTGTGATGATGGCTGTCTTGAGTGATGGGGGAACGATGCCAGAACTGAGGGAAGTGTGAATAATGTGGGTAAGATGAGGAAGGAGAGAGGGGAGACAGAGCTTGACGAGGTAAATAATTTATCATATCTTTTCATGACAACACTGAAGAAATGACACTTTGCTACAATGTAAAGTAGTGAGTGTACAGCTTGTATAACAGTATAAATTTGCTGTCCCCTCAAAATAACTCAACACACAGCCATTAATATCTAAATCACTGGCAACAAAAGTGAGTACACCCCTAAGTGAAAATGTCCAAATAGGGCCCAAAGTGTCAATATTTTGTGTGAGCACCATTATTTTCCAGCACTGCCATAACCCTCTTGGGCATGGAGTTCACCAGAGCTTCACAGGTTGCTACTGGAATCTTCTTCCACTCCTCCATGATGACATCACAGAGCTGATGGATGTTAGAGACCTTGCACTCCTCCACCTTCCGTTTGAGGATGCCCCACAGATGCTTAATAGGGTTTAGGTCTGGAGACATGATGGGCCATCACCTTTACCCTCAGCTTCTTTAGCAAGGCAGTGGTCATCTTGGAGGTGTGTTTGGGGTCGTTATCATGCTGGAATACTGCCCTGTGGCCCAGTCTCCGAAGGGAGGGGATCATGCTCTGCTTCAGTATGTCACAGTACATGTTGGCATTCATGGTTCCTCAATGAACTGTAGCTCCCCAGTGCCGGCAGCACTCATGCAGCCCCAGACCATGACACTCCTACCACCATGCTTGACTGTAGGCAAGACACACTTTTCTTTGTACTCCTCACCTGGTTGCCGTCAGACACGCTTGACAACATCTGAACCAAATAAGTTTATCTTGGTCTCATCAGACCACAGGACATGGTTCCAGTAATCCATGCCCTTAGTCTGCTTGTCTTCAGCAAACTGTTTGTGGGCTTTCTTGTGCATCATCTTTAGAAGAGGCTTCCTTCTGGGACGACAGCCATGCAGACCAATTTGATGCAGTGTGCGGCGTATGGTCTGAGCACTGACAGACTGACCCCCCACCCCTTGAACCTCTGCAGCAATGCTGCCAGCACTCATACGTCTCTTTCCCAAAGACAACCTCTGGATATGACGCTGAGCACGTGTACTCAACTTCTTTGGTCGACCATGGCGAGGCCTGTTCTGAGTGGAACCTGTCCTGTTAAACCGCTGTATGGTCTTGGCCACCGTGCTGCAGCTCAGTTTCTGGGTCTTGGCAATCTTCTTATAGCCTAGGCCATCTTTATGTAGAGCAACAATTCTTTATTTCAGATCCTCTGAGAGTTCTCTGCCATGAGGTGCCATGTTGAACTTCCAGTGACCAGTATGAGAGACTGAGAACAATAACACCAAATTTAACACACCTGCCCCCCATTCACACCTGAGACCTTGTAACACTGAGTCACATGACACCAAGGAGGGAAAATTGCTAATTGGGCCCATTTGGACATTTTCACTCAGGGGTGTACTCACTTTTGTTGGCAGCGGTTTAGACATTAATGGCTGTGTGTTGAGTTATTTTGAGGGGACAGCACATTTACACTGCTATACAAGATGTACACTCACTACTTTACATTGTAGCAAAGTGTCATTTCTTCAGTGTTGTCACATGAAAAGATATGATAAATTATTTACAAAAATGTGAGGGAGGTACTCACTTCTGTGGGATACTGTACATTACACCGGTCCCTTATGGATCCTCCTGCAGGTGGTGGGCCCAGAGGAGGGCCCCTCGTCTTCATTTTGGGCTTTGCCCAGCTGGGCCCCATGGGGGGAGATCCCGCCACCAGGTGCTCGTCTTCGAACCCCAGGCCCTGGCTCCAGGTTGGGGCCCCGGCTTTGCTGTACTAGGCGACGTCAGTCCTTGTTGTTGTCCTCTTCATAAGGGATAATAGATCAAGGATCATTCGAGCTCTCAAACACCTTCCTTCTATAATAAGGTGGTGGTTCAGCTTACAAATTACAAAGTACTAAATTCATATAGGTTTACCCGTTGTCCTTATGTTGGGGAACAGTTACTGCTACTATTGGTTAGATTGTTATGGTGTGAATAGGCCAAAAATGGTCATTTTGATTAAAAATGTTTCATGGTGTAAAATGTAATTCTTAAGGATAAGATTTGGTCTTTAGATCTTTTTCACAGTCGAAATATAACAAAATTATAAACAGTAGTTTCTGCTGTGTAAAATAGCCTTTTTTAAAATAAATTTCAGGAACATCCTTTGTCTGAGGGTGATCTAAAGGACAACACTATACAGTTGGAGAGTAATGACGCTACAGATGATCAGTGCTCTTCTGATGAGGAATACATTCCAGACTCTTCATCTGAAGATGATGGTGATTCAGATTCAAGTATCCCTGTAATTGCTAGCACATCAAAAACTGGACTGACTCAGACTAAATCAAAAACCCCTATTACAGTGAAATTAGCATGTTCTGTTAATGTCAACGCCACAAATCTTTGTCCACCTCTTGAAGATGACATTGTGCCAAGTGCTGTGGAAACATCTGATTCAACAACTTCTGTTCTACAGACCAAGGCTGGAGCACAGAAATCCATCTTAACATCCACACCTGTAACCACAAGTAACCTAAATTATTGTTGTGTGTGTGGTAAAGGTCAGAAGAAAATTGCTCGCCACTTGAAAACGCATAAGACAGATACCAAAATTCAATACATATTTTCTCTTCCAAAAAAGTCAAAAGAACGCAAGAGCCTACTGGAAAAACTGAGAAATGAGGGAAATTTTAAACATAATAGCACAGTTTTACAGGATGGAACAGGATCACTTAAGGTCAAGAGAAAAACAAAAACTAGTCTCACATGGATCATTCATTCATTGCATGTACTGTAAAGGGCTGTACGTTCGAAAAGAGCTTTGGAGGCATGCGCGAAGATGCCCTGAAAAGCCTAATGACAATGTGGATGATGGACCTGGCAAAAAAAAAGTGTTGTGTTTGGCTGCAGCTGTGGAGTCTGTATCATTTCAGAAAATATCAAGTGGAGTATGGAAACTAATTACCAATATGAAAGATGACAATGTTGCTTCAGTGGTGAGAAATGATGTCTGTATTTTACAGTTTGCCCAGTCCCTTTTTAACAGACATGGACAAGACCCAACCAAATATGAATACATGAGACAAAAACTCAGGGAAGCAGGTCGTTTGTTGTTGTACCTGCGCCAAGAGTTTTCATTTCATACCATGGAGGATGCTATTAAACCAGCCAATTTCCAAAAAGTTGTTCAAGCTGTCAAGAAAGTTTCAGGGTATGATGAAGAGCAACATTCCTATAAAACACCAAGCCTGGCTGTAAAACTGGGACACACACTTCAGAAAATCTCTGAAATTCTCCAATGTAGAGCACTTATGGCAGAAGACGAAGTCTTGACCAAGTCCACTGAGACATTCAAGAAGTTGTACAGATCTAAATGGTCGGAGTTGGTGTCTCACAGTGCTCTTAACACACTAAGCAATTCCAAATACAACAAACCTTCCACACTACCATTCACTGAGGATGTTCAAATCCTTCATCAATACCTGGAGAAAACTGCAAAAAGTGCCTTTGGCTACCTCGGAAAGGAAGCCACTGCACAAAACTATGCTCAACTTGCCAAAGTCACACTTGCACAAATTGTTGTGTTTAATCGTAGACGAGCTGGTGAGGTCTCCAAAATGTGCCTGAAAAGCTTTGTTCAAAGAGACCAAACAAGCTTACATGAAGATGTTGCCATGGGATTATCAAAAGTTGAACAGAAGCTCTGTAATTATTTCACAAGAGTTGAAACCATGGGGAAAAGGGGCAGAAAGGTTGCAGTCCTCCTTACACCAAGCATGGTGGATGCTCTGACACTGCTTACAAGTAAAAGATCTGAATGTGGTGTTTGTGACAAAAATATCTTCCTATTTGCACGCCCTAAATCACTGAGCTACTACAGGGGACAGGACTGTCTGCGTATTCATGCAAGTCAGTGTGGAGCAAAGCACCCTGAGCACCTCAGATCAACACAGCTCAGAAAGCATGTCGCCACTGTCTCCCAAGTACTCAACTTAAAAAACAATGAACTTGATCAGGTTGCAGACTTCATGGGTCATGACATTCGAGTTCATCGAGACTTTTACAGATTGCCAGTCCCCACAACACAACTAGCAAAGATTTCGAAGCTGCTTTTATCAATGGAGAAAGGACAGCTTTCCAAAATACAGGGCAAATCACTTGATGAAATTGAAATTGAAGGTTTGTACAGAAATGAACACTTTGATATAAAGATTGTCTTTCAGTAATTGTAAATAGACTTGTCTAATCAAAAGGTTCATACATGTTCCTAGGAGAAATTTCAGCAAGTGATGCTGAGGATTTCAGCGAAAATGAATCTGATGATTGTACAGCTGCATCAACATCAGTGTGTGGACCTAGCAAGGTTGTGGATGCACCATCAGATACCACAGTCACAAACCAGGACTATGAAGCAAGAGATCTGGGTAGGTTGACCAGTAATAATTTAGGTTTTGATAATAACCTACGTCTTTTGAAACAAAAATAAATGTAAAATTTGGTGTTCAGCAGAGAATGTCAGCGAAAATGAATCTGATGATTGTACAGCTGCATCAACATCAGTGTGTGGACCTAGCAAGGTTGTGGATGCACCATCAGATACCACAGTCACAAACCAGGACTATGAAGCAAGAGATCTGGGTAGGTTGACCAGTAATAATTTAGGTTTTGATAATAACCTACGTCTTTTGAAACAAAAATAAATGTAAAATTTGGTGTTCAGCAGAGAATGTCAGCGAAAATGAATCTGATGATTGTACAGCTGCATCAACATCAGTGTGTGGACCTAGCAAGGTTGTGGATGCACCATCAGATACCACAGTCACAAACCAGGACTATGAAGCAAGAGATCTGGGTAGGTTGACCAGTAATAATTTAGGTTTTGATAAAAACCTACGTCTTTTGGAACAAAAATAATGTAAAATTTGGTGTTCAGCAGAACCATCCGTGTCCTCAACAATAAATGAAACCGTCTCTGCCACTGAAGGTAAACCATTTATTTTTATAGTAGCTTTTTAGTAAAAGTTTCTAAAGTGTGTCTTTTGTAAATCACTGATATAAAATGAGTAATTATGGATGTTTAAGTGTTATCTGTATTATAAATCTTGGGACTTTTAAAATTGACATTTTCATTATCTTTAACTCTTGTCAACTGTAGAAGTTTTAATCTTTTTTTTCTTCTGCGTATTTTCTAGATGATGATGAACGAAACTCCAAGAGACATGCTCCAAAAAGAGCATGGTCCAAAACTGAGATCTCTGCTGTGATGCGACATTTCAAACGCCACATACTGAAAGGGAAATTGGCCACCCTAAATGAATGTAAACAGTGCAAACTGGCAGAAGGGCCAGCACTAGACCAAAGAACTGTGCAAAACATTCGAGATTTTGTTAGAAACCGTGGAATAACTGTGAAAAGACAGTCACAAAACAAGCTGTAAATTCACCTTATGGTGTCCCTCAACCGTTTGGTTTTATGCATTTAAATATTTTGCTCATCATGCAATATTTCAAGTATGCATAATATGTTAAGTTAAACATACTAAGGTTTTAAGGTATGTAATTTTTGGCAGAAAAATTAAAGCCTGGTAAAAAACTCTTCCACAGATGACCATTTGGATAGAGGTTGTCTTTTTTTTGTTGTTTTTGTTGTGGATCTTTGTTTTATGAAGCAAATGTGTTGAACAGGAAGCTTTTAAGACACATATTTCTTTTTTTAGGTGTGAATTTAGAAAGGCAGGCAGATATTACTGCTATTAAATGCATGGTCCCAACAATACTGTTCTGTCAGGTTTGTGTATTTATTCTAATTAATTTGCATATAACTGTCAATCACTGTCCCTTTAAAGACCCAACAATTCTATTTTGACCCTATAAATCAGAATCTTAAATTGTCTTTATAAACCACTGTGCTGTCAGGTGGGTTGTGTATGAGATTCTATTGGCTGGATCTGAACCCTAAAGTGAGCAGAATTTTTTTCAGATTTTTTGGAGTGTTTCAACCTTACTCCCAAAGCTCTAGGGGCACAGGAAACAGTAGTCCATATAAACCACCGCCGGACAGGTTTTTGGAAATTGACCCAACGTACCCTAAAAACCAACAAGGGTGTGTGTGTGTGTGTGTGTGTGTGTGTGTGTGTGTGTGTGTGTGTGTGGTCAATAGTGTTTAACGTTGTATTTCATATTTTCTAAAAAATAGAGATTGACGGGCCCATGACTCTGGAGGCGGAGCAGGAATTGTATCGCTGGATTCACCCAACATCAACGCCGCGCCCCAGAGATGAAGAGGAGTCAGCGGCCTTTGTAAAGATGATGGAGAATGGAGTAACGCATTTGCTGTACAGAGCGTTAGCTCAATGCTGGATCGACCGGCAGAAATGGTGCCGGGCCTGCGAGGTTGACTGTCTGTCCCAGGTAAACCACGAGTGTCTTTACGGGTTCCCTGCAGAATTCATGGAGCGTCGTTTTGACTTTGTTATGGAGAAGCTGTGGTCGGCCCGCTTCATTCCTGCTCTCTCAGCATACCTGCGCAAGAATGGGATGGCTGTCGAAAACGCCAGGATCGCAGGGGCTGCTGAAGTTATTCTGCAAAACCAAAAGACCTCAGAGAAACGCATCAAACCTGAAGAAGTCTGGGGCTTCAAGAATTTTGCTGAAATTGAAAATCTGTCAGTCCTCGTGGACACCTGGGCCGCAGGGGTAGTGTGAAAACAGCATTGTACCAAGTCTATCCGTTGTTATTGTGTTTTTTTCATTAAACGCCACTGTATTCATTAAATATCTGTGAAGCTCTCCATCATTATATGTTTTGATGTTTGTTCATTCATGGTGTATGTTTTATCATATAATACTGTCTGATATTTGTGAAGCTCTCCATCATTAAACGCCACTGTATTCATTAAACGCTACTGTATTCAATCATTAACACTGTGTGGGTACCATGCTGATGATTGTGAATAAAAAACATGAGCATTGAAGAGAAACTAGTCATTATTTTACACGATGGAGGGGGTGATGCACAGAATTTATCATGATCCATCCCACCCCGGTGGACTATCAGGCATTAATAAGCTGCGCAATGCAGTTAGAGTAGACGTAGGGGCTAATCCTGCATTATCTGATGTCAAAAAATATCTATGGGGACAAGATGCTTACACTTTACACGCACCCAGCAGGAAAAATTTCCCCAGGCGACGAGTGTTGGTGGGAGGGATAGACCGACAGCATCAGTGTGATCTTGTGGATATGAGCGAATATGCTGCAGAAAACGATAAAGTGCGCTATCTATTAATGTGCATCGATGTATTTTCAAAATATGCATGGGTTCGCTGTCTAACATCAAAGAGCGGGCCTGTCGTAGCTGACGCATATAAGACCATACTCGATGAAGGACGAGTGCCACTTAGGCTGCAGACTGACCATGGGACAGAGTTTCACAACCGTCACTTTAAACAGTTGTTGAAAAAGCACAACATTGTACTTTTCTCTACATATAACGAAACTAAAGCCAGCGTCGTGGAGAGGTTTAACAGAACGTTTAAAGGGCGGATGTGGCGTTTAACAGATGTTAATTCACAAAGATATATTGATAAAATAGACGATCTGGTGCGGGCATATAACTCGGCATATCACAGGTCAATTAAAAGATCCCCAGTATCTGTGAATAGAGAAAATGAGAAAGAGGTGATCAAGACGCTGTACAGGACAAAGGATGAAATCCGCCCGCAGCCATTCAAATTTGAGATATGCGACACAGTAAGGATTTTAAAACATAGAGGGGCGTTCAGAAAGGGGTACCATCAGACATTCACAGATGAAATTTTCACTATAAAAGGACGCCGACCGACAACCCCCGCTGTTTACAGCCTTCAGGATTTATCTGGCGAGTCTGTGAAAGGGGGGTTTTATCAGGAGGAGCTGCATCCGGTGATTGTAGATCCTAACAAACCCTATAAGATAGAGGAAATAAGAGCCAGACGCCGTGGCAAGTTTCTAGTAAAATGGCTCGGATGGCCCGAGAAATTTAACACCTGGGTGGATGGCAGAGATATCCAGAACATCTGAGAGAGAGATAAGCACCATAGGACAGTGCGGTCACGCTGTAATCAAGAGCGCCCCGGTGCCATCACCCTACAGCACTGTCAACTATCAAAACCTGGGGGTGAATTAACACCTACTGTGATCAGAGGCTTGAAGGATCAAAAGGAACATTTGTAAACAGTAGAGTGTCAGCATGGAGAAGCGTCGGACTGAAAGCTTCCATGTAACTCTCCCAAGTAACGCATCGACAAAATTATATCCCAACAACAAGATTTGGTGTTACAGGGTACACTTAGCCAAGGCAATACAACTGGACGACACGTATGAAGTGGGGCTTTCAGAAATACAGTACCCCGCGACGTGGCGCAGCTTCCCCAAAGATGACGCATCTATTTTGATAAAAGCACCAAGAACCGGGAAGGAAAACACCATCACAATTCCTGTAGGACATTATGACAGTGTGGACAGAATAGCACAAGAATTCAACAATGCGTGTGCGCTAGACGCAGGCACTATGTTTATAAAAATGCGCTACAATCAGATTTCACACAGAGTCCAAATATCTGGTGCTGAAGGCCTGGTGCTGAAATTTAAAGGTCGGCTTGCTAGGATACTGGGGTTTGATCCGGATGAACCAGCCCATAGTATCCCGACCTGGGCGAGAATATTCACAGCCCCACACCCTGCGGATATCCATGCAGGATTGTATAATATCTTTGTATATTCAGACATTATCGAACATCAGCTGGTGGGTGACACGTGTGCCCCATTACTCAGATGCGTTAATATAACAGCGGAGAAACGAGGGAAAATACACACAGTCCACTTTGACAAGCCAGACTATACACGCCTCGCCAAACACAGGATCGATTGCATAGAGCTGTCGTTGAAAAACGACCAGGACGAACACGTCCCTTTTCTCTTTGGAAAGGTTATCGTGAAATTACATTTCCGCCCTGTGAGACCATGATGAGGTGCCCATACACGCCCGATAACGGTGACAGGCTGCTGAGATATTATCAGAATCAGGCCGGTGGAGAGCTGCACGGGTTCGCGGGGGCCCACACCCAGTACAGGAACGGGCTCGGTGGATTATTTCGGAACCTGTTTAGATGGGCGGTTCCGCTGCTCAGAAACGGTTTTAACCTCGCAAAGCCGCATTTAAAATCAGCAGCGGCTAATATTGCAGGAGATGTAATGAGTAATATTTCACGCAAGTTGATGAATGGGAAGCAGGAGGGGGGAGGTGTTGCTGTGTATAACCCACGGAGCCTTAAACGACCTCCTGGGGAGCCGGCTCACAATCAGAGCAAAAAGGCGCGTAAAACAGCTAGTGGCTCTGTCAGACGGGGCAGAAAGGCTCCAGCTGTCAAGCGGCGCAGATCGAGATCTAACAGCAGAAGCGCGAGTAAAGACATATTTTAACAATGTCGCTCATTCACAACCAGTCCGCTGAATGTGTAAAGACTGAGCTGGATCTGTTCACGGTGCCATGTACACAAACGAGCATCGAAAAATATACATTCATTGAAATCCCCCCAGTCTCTGCGATCAACGACAACTCGCCTATTGATTTTTTCATCTCATGCAGCGGGGAAGATTACCTGGATCTAAATGATACTCATTTGTATTTACGCGTGAAAATCACAAATCCAGACGGGACAAACATTGGAAACGGTGTAGACGTGGGCTTTGTGAATTATCCAGGATGTACACTGTTTTCGCAGGTGGATGTGATGCTGGGTGACAGGTTAATCACCCAGGCATCAAACACATATCCTTATAGGGGTGTGATTGAATGCTTAATCAATTATGGCCGGGATACCCTGGAATCCCAGTTCAGCACCGCGCTATTTGTCAAGGACACCAGCGGCCACATGAATAATCATACCCTGGACGGTGAAAACAGGGGCTTAGGGGCCAGAGGCCGCTATACAGAAAACAGCAGGATTGTGGAATTAATTGCACCGGTGCATGTGGACCTGTTTTTTCAGGAAAAATTCCTGCTAAACGGACTCGACATTTCCATGAAATTCATAAGGGCGAAAGACGAATTCTGCCTGATGGCAGCGCCCAATACGCAATTCTGTGTTAAAATCCTGAGCGCCAGTCTTTTTGTGAAAAAGGTCACACTGTCACCTCAGGTAAAACTCGCACACAGCCGTGTGTTACAACACACAAATGCCAAATACAGCGTCGACAGAGTAGCGCTGAAAACACACTCGATTCCTCCCGGAACCCGGGTGTGCTGGCAGGACAATCTATATCTGGGTCAGATTCCTAAATTTGTCATCCTGGGTTTCGTCGACAATGAAGGGTTCACAGGGAGTTTCACCAGAAACCCATTTAATTTTGAACATATGGACCTAGAGTACCTGTGCCTCTATGCTGACGGCCAGGCCCACCCCGCTAAGGCGTTTCAGCCCCACTTCCCCCGCGGTCAGTACGTGCGTGAATATTACCAGCTAATCCAGACAACCAGACGCCATCTTAAAGACAGGCCGCTGGCGATTACGCGTGAAGATTTTGGCCAGGGCTATGCGCTGTTCTGCTTTAACCTGGAGCCTGATGGCGGGAGTGGGGGAAATGTGTCTTTAATCAAAACCGGAAATGTCCGCCTGGAAGTGAGATTCAGGACTCCCCTGGCACGCACCGTTAACTTAATCTGTTATGCAGTCTACGATTCAGTTATTGAAGTGTCAAACAGCAGACAGGTGTTGGTGGATTATTATTGAGACATGAACACTATCGAATTGACTGGTGCTGCTAAAAAGATAATTGGCGACAGAACCTATTTTGTGGGCGTGAAGCCCTGTGACCATCTGACCAGGCTCAAAATAACCAAACGTCCTGCCGCTCTGATTGTAAACACCGATCCTTCAACCTTACCCGGAGAGCACTGGGTGGCCATATATCTGCCAAGTGGTCGGCAAGCATATTTTTTTGACAGCTTCGGACACGCCCCAGACAGATTCAATCCCCATATTGGCCGGTTTCTCCTGAAAAACGCCAGCAGAGTGCTTTATTCACGTAGTCAGGTTCAGGCGCCCTTCTCTGTGACCTGTGGGGAGCACTGTCTGTTTTTCTTGAGCCACATCCAGAAAGGCATGAGCTACAGCATGTTTATTAAAAAATATGGCAGCAACCTGGCTCGCAATGACCAGAGGGTCTCAAGCTTTGTCGCTGGAATTAGACCTGCATCTGTACACAACAAGTTTACATGTGTTCAATGTGTATTTCTGAGATGATAATAAATGATATTAAAGATAGTGTGTGTGTAATGAGCCAGTACACTGCATGTTTAAATGTATTCAATGTGTATTTCTGAGATGCTGATAATAAATGATATTGTTGTATATTGATTTGTGGTGTGTTTTTATTTTAACAATGAGATAAAATAAAGACCTTGTACACAGAAATACATTCAAAATGTTAGAAAATTTATTACAGGTCAGAAAATATTTCAAAAACACATACAGTAGGACAACAAATATTTCGTGAATACATTCAACAGGTCAGAAAATTTATTATGGGGTCACATTCAACAGGTCAAAAATCATTTCAAAAAAATACATTCATCAGGTCAGAAAATATTTCAAAATGTTAGAAAATTTATTACAGGTCACATTCAGCAGGTCAGAAAATATTTCAAAAAATACATTCAACAGGTCAAAAATTATTTCAAAAATACATTCAACAGGTCAGAAAATTTATTATGGGGTCACATTCAACAGGTCAAAAATCATTTCGTGAATACATTCAACAGGTCAGAAAATTTATTATGGGGTCACATTCAACAGGTCAAAAATCATTTCAAAAAATACATTCAACAGGTCAAAAACATTTCAAAAATACATTCACCATATCAGGAATTTATTACAAACACATTCAATATGTCAGATCATCACCACCATCATTACAAATAACAGGCCAGAAGAGTCAGTATTGAGCCCAGGGCCCAGAGGAATGTTTGTGACGTGCAGCCCTTAGGGGCCTTGGTGATGGTGTGACAGTTCTGCTTTTCTTTTCACTGGTGTATGAGAAGCTAGATTCTAGCTCATCTTTACCTGTCTTATACTCCTGTATGACCCGTCGTGCCAGGGTGTTTGGTACTGCTGATAATGGCACATTCAGATCTGCAAGTGTTTTTAGAAACTGATCCCAACCGTGAGGAGTCAGAGACCCTGAGACACGATGGGGTGCAGTGACTCTTTTAATTAAATCGTATAAATGTGAGCCTCTGATCGTCTGATTGCTGATTCTAACCTCACCCTGGGCTGTCCATGAAAACACATCTGGTGATCTAGACAGTGCAGACATGATGTGCTCTGCATTTTTTCTCTGTTTCTTGGGACATGTTTCAACACCTCATCAGCCACCAAATCACGCACCCTGCTCTCATCGCTGGGCGCTCCCACACTCTCATCACTATCTCCTGCAGACCCTTGCACGGGAGGTGGCAGTGACAAAGTCAACACACTCTTTTCACGCTCCCCCTGTCTCACAAGTGCAAGGTACCTCTGTAGAATCGCGGTGTACTTTTTGGCCTTGTCATGCACATCAAGCCCTTGGTCATATAAAACAGCAGTCATCTCCCTGTCAAGGTCATTCTGAGCAGCCTGCCTTATGTTACCGCTGGCATGGTTTTGCTTTAACATCTCCAGCTGTTGATGCGGTACAAGATACATTTTCTGAGCATGCTCCATATCTATCTATCTATTGGCGATGAGGCTGATGATTTCAGGTAAGGCTGCTCCTAACAGCGAGATGAGGAAACCTCCTGACTGATTGATAAGCTTCCTCTTCCTGATGCCTGATAGTTTCCTGTCAGCTACCCGTCTGGATCACCGATTTACACTTCTTCAGCTGTGTATACTGCTTGTCGCTCAGAGGAATATTCCCCTTTAACACGTTGAGGGCAATCTCACACAGAGCGGTAATAAAGTCCTTGTCACAGCTGTTTATGATGGCCCTGCGTTGCCTCGGTGGTGATTTATAGAGGAGCTCCAACAATGGCAGATTTCTACGCATACGGTGAGACATTGTCACTTGCCCCGTCTGGGGATGTACACAACCTGCTGGGTAGAGAGCAGGTTTGTTCTAAGCCTCAGATGGTCAGGTGTCTTTGCTTTATAATCAATTAGTAAGTAGCCGTATGCCGCACTTGTGGCGTCACTGAACGCCTCTAAAAAGTATTTTGTATTACCAGGGTACATCTGACGTGCAATCAGTGACACCTGGTATCTGTCACGAGGGTTTTTGAACAAAACCAGATAATTGGTGTTTAAACTGATAGTGCGGCTGGCTTTACCCTGTATGAACAAATTCTGTACTAGATAGATGCAGCTGAGATTTCTGTGATGCACATATTTCGTGAATACATTCTGCACCTCCAAATTACCGCTGGCATCATTCATCAAATCATCAATAACCAGGAGGTTGTTTTTGTCAGGAGGCAAAAGGGTGTCATCACAGAGTGACTCAGGCAGACCGTTGACAAAATTTATGTCAACAATCTTTAGGAGTTGATCGTACGCTGCCTGCCAGCATGAATAGATATAGACAATATTATCAATTCTGTGTGAGATGAGACTCTGTGCATTCTCAATGAGCGTTTTGACAAAGACAGTCTTCCCGCTGTTGGAGGGGCCGCTTACGATTAGGCTGAAAGGGTGAATTAGACGCCCGTCAAATTCCATCTTAGTATCCATAAGGCAATGTTCTGTAGTCAGGCAGGACCCTGCGTTTGTTGTAGACTACACGAACTTTCTTTGAGACACTGACATTCTGCAAATGGAACTTTCTCTTATCACGTCTGATGGTGTCAGTCTCTGTGATGATGTGCTTGTCTGATTGCTGATCAGCCACAAATGATTTAACAAGACCGACTAGAGACTCCTGGGTCACAACAGATGCGTTATTTGAATTCAGAGTCACCCCTTTACATTTCACATGTCTCTTCCCTCTCTGAGTATGATAAGCGTAGCATTTGGGCCCCCCTGAGACAAACTCTGTAATGAAATCATCCTCCCCGTCACCACCACCATCACACAGCTCGTCTGTCAAGTCACCTAGGTAAGGGCCTAGACTTGGCATCCACTCACCGGGTCTAGATGTGAAAACGACAGAGTCAGTATCACAGTACAGCACACGCTCCTGCAACTTGTCCAACAGATCGTAGAGCATCAGTCTAGCATGGGCAGTTGTCACAGCACCAATAAACACATTCACATCACTGGCCCTGCCGTCTCGGTCATCACTATGACGCCACTGAACCATGGCTACTTCATCAGATATGAAGCAAAACTGTCTGACATCAAAATGATCACTAAACATTAGCTCTGTGAATCGCTCAGCCTCAGTGATCAACTCACACGTGCCCATGTTGGTCCTCATGCTGAAACGCCCCCACAATGAGTTTAGCAGAAGCTTGTTACAGCTCCTGACGGCTTTATTGACCGTGATCTTGTCAGGATTTAGTCTTATACCTTCATGGGCTTCGTAGTCCCGGACATACTCCTGCTTTTCCTCCTCTGTCTTGACATTTTTGGGGTACCCAGAGGCCTCCTGTTTACATTTCAAAAAGGTTTTAACATATTCCCGAAATAATGTGTTAGATTTTTTCGGAAAATGCCACACTTCATCAATGTACACAAGCTGGTAGCCCTTCTCAATAGCTTTTTCAAGCTCAAAGGACACCCACGTCCCCGTCAGCTGTCTCTCACAGTCGGTGTGACTGCAGACAGTGTCCTGATTCAGCTCCTCGCAGCACTTGCGACAGAGGGGGAACATGAGCTTGTGATGGGACCTGTATGGCAAAACAGGATGGTACAGGCCTCTAGGGGGGAGAACAGTACACTTGACAAAGCCAAAATAATTTTCAATGCTGTCAAAATTGCCTACAATTATCTCGGGATGGCCAATTGGATAATCTTTCTTAGCCTGCACGGTGGGATACAGGCTCGTGAAATCATAGTAATGTACTTTTTCTCCCTCTGCGCACTCAGTCACATGCAGGAGCTTCATAGCATTCGTCCTCCCGCCAAATAGTGCATCCCTAGGATTCAGGCGCTCAGGCTTCTTGTAGTCTGCAAGAAAGGCCCTGACGTCTGGATCTGTCTGCTTTATCAGATTCCACTCACACTCCCACATCACAACCACACTGACACCATGACGGTCCCGCAGGGCTTCAACTTTGTTGTTAAACTGAGCGTACAGCCCGACATTATTCTCGGCTGCGGATTCTGGGTAGCATTTTATACAGCCGTGATAATAGCAGCCTGCAAATTCAAAACATGTGTTTGAGGCATCATCAAATCCGTCAACACAGTAGGACCCAATCTTGTGTTCGCCACCTCTCAGAGCATGTCTGATCACCCTCTTTTCAGAATAGGCCACGTATTCGAGCCATTGCACAGACACATCTGAGAAAGCTTTATTACACTCAAGATACATCCCGTCATAGGTGAGGGGCAGTGTGTCCTGAGGCAGGAAGAGCTTCTTAAAAACACCCATACAACTTGATGCCAGAGTCGTGAACACAAAAGGGTCAGTCTCGGTACACTGGATGAAAGCTGTGCGGTAAATCTTGCAGGCCTTGCGCAACACCGCAACATCATTTCGACAATAATAAGCCAGCTCAGCCTGCATTTTAAAAGTACCATCTTTAACTCCGTCATACCACTGCATGAATTTCACCTGCTCACTCTGAGGCATCTTGTCATACCCGTAATGCTCTGGTGTGGGGTAGGGACCTTCATAAAACTCATTTTCAACAGTGTTGAATTTGTGAGGAAAGTAGCCTTTAGCCATTTCTTCAAAGCCTAATGCTGCAGGTGTCTTAGCCAGACTCATAGGCAGAAAGCTGTATGAATCGATCCAGCGCTGGTTGTAGTCCTCGTCATACATCATAATGACCCGACTACCTTTCATGATGACTAGGGGAGTAATGCATTGTCTCACAAGATACTCGAGCACGACATAACTGTCAAAGCCAGCCGCGTTGTGCGCTATGAACGTGTACCCCTTGTACTTTTTGCGTCTAAACTGGCTGATAAATGCAGCCACACAACCAACCCCTGTGTAACAAAATGGGTACGGGTCAGCCTGTTCATCCATCTCCATGGCGCAGACATAATTTGCTTCATGTCTCCCGTCATGGTATCTGGTTTCAAAGTCATACAGGATGTATTTTTCAGAGGGTTCCTCCTCTTCCTCTTTAGGCGGAAGCGGTTGGATATAACACTGATGTACCATCCCCCCTCTAAGAGCACCGCAGTGCACACACCGTGGGGCTTTACATTTGTGGGTGGGGCTCTGTTTACAGATCCTGTAGATTTTCCCACACTCCTCACAATATTTAACTGTAGCGCAGGGAATCATGTTGTGTTTAGGGTCAGGTAATCTGTGATTGTTGAAGCACTGCATTGATTTACAAATGCGCTTGCATTGATCACATTTGATTGTGGGGCCTGATTGCTGTTCACATGTGGTGAAGCATACATTACACCTGTGTAGGCAATTATGCAGTAAGGGTGTCTCATATGTGTTATAGCAGAGTTCACAGACATACGAGCCGCCAAAAAAACCTTTTGGGTTGGTTATCAGGTAGTAGTGCTCAGCGTGTAGATAAAGCCACACGGTGCGCGGGTGTGGGGTTCCGTGTGTCTGGAAGCAGATTGGCCGTTTTCTAACAGCACCAGCACCAGCACCAGCACCAGCTCTGGCGTGATGAAAAATGATTATCTTTGCATCTATTTCCCTCTCAAATCTAGTGAGATCACTAAAACCCACCTGCTGTGTGGTGGAAAGACCTACAGATTCCTGTAGTTCTTTAGCTCTGTGTAATATTTCCAGAGCCCCCATTGAGGGATTTTCGGCTCTGATAATACACATACTGAAACATAAATTGTTGTCTGAGGCGTCATTATCAGGATCATACAAATGCTTTCCCTTCCTAGTCAGAATTTCACTATAAGGCACCCTCCCCAGCTTGAGCCTTGTACCTCCACCCCTCCCTTCTTGTGCCACACTGACCACAAACTCCAGGTCCCCGTCTGACAATGAATCATCATTGCTCTGGATCGCTTGAGCAACTTCATCAACAAATGTGTCGACGTCATAGCCATTACTGGTCCTCAAGACCGCCTGCACGTCACTAATCAGGGAGGGCCCCCTCAACACGACATTCAACACGCTACCAGCCCGTGATACTTCAATAGCCCTATTTATAACACCGGTTAGACGTTCCCTAACAAGCGCAGGAATCTGTTCAGGGTGAGTATCTATGTCAATGTCCCTAAAGTGTATGGGTTGTCTCAATTCTAAAGCGTCAAATGCCGGAATATCCCTGATTGTGATTAAACCAGCGCCATGCTGAAGACCATTAGGACTGGAGGGGGTGTTAACAGTAGACCCCTCTGTCAGAGGAGGGTCTGAGATCAGTGAACCAGCCACAGAGGCCTGCTGCCCCTGCAGCTGTCGAGGAGACTCTGAATCAACATCAGCAGCAGCAGCATCATCATCACATAGCACACCATGATCATATGGAATCGCATCAGGTACTAGGGCCTGCTGTCCCTGCTCGTATGTAGGACTAGTGACATGCATCAGACAAGCAGGCTGTGAAACAGCATTACCAGCATCATCAGATACTTCATCATCATCATCATCATCATCTGCAATGTCACACACAGCCCTCTGATTGTTTTCTTGCTGAACAATGACTGCAACACCGGGGACATCAGACGTCAGAGCAGGGCGTTTAGCCACGCCGCCCTGTGGAAGAAGGCCAATTCTTCTCTTGAGCTGCACAAACTTTTGGCGTGTGTTTTCAGCCCATCTGTCAAGATCTGTGGTGCTTAATGAGGCATTGAGATATTCTGTCTTTGGTGGCGGATGGATGTTCAACATGTTCATTAACTGTGTGTTTTTGGTACGCATTTCAGCAGCCCAGCGTGAGAATTGATCATGTGTCATTGCCCTCATTGTTGTTGAGCCAATATCAGCAGCACCCCCACCATACAGGTTATCACACCCTGCCATTTCTGTCTAGAGAGGTAGAATACAGAGTTTGAGCGTCTGTTATGCAGTCGGCTAAAACTGGTACAGCATGCGTGACATACGATTCTAGACGCGTGAGTTTTGTGTCATTGTGCTTCACTGCAGCACAGAGATTTGTCAATAGTTCTAACACAGCTTGGTTTACCAGGACCGTGTTGTCAGCACTGGCCTGTGTGCTAGCATCTGCTGTAGCAGCAGAAGCACCAGCAGCACCAGCAGCACCAGCAGGTGCTACAGCTGATGCATCACCACCAGCAGAATTAATATCTAGAGCTGACACACCGCTAATCTCTGAAGCCGCAGAATAACAATCACTGTCTGACTCGCTATCTGATGAAGAACAAGTATCAGAGTCACTAGTATGCCCAAGATCAGCCGACCGCATAAGCATGGAAATCTGTTTGCCTCCCTTCCGGACTGGATCAACAGGAGCAGGAGAAGGAGCACTCTCAGAGTCAGAATCACTACTACTACAGCTATAAGCACCATCAGCTAGCCACTCAAGCATAGAAATTTGCTTCCCACCCTTCCGGACTGGATCAACAGGAGTAACATCAGGTGTATACAACAGCGACCTCTCACGCTCCACCTCGGCGGGTGGTGCGGTGTCCTGACTGTTCAGCAGCAAATCATCAAAGTTTATGGTAGGAAAACACACAGCCACATCACCTTGAGATGAAACAGCAACATCCTCCAGCACACCCCGAGTTGAGTCAGATGCTGTGGAATCCTCCTGAAGATGCAGTGGCCAGGCTGTAGCGTCCTCCACCTGTTGTTGCTCCAAAAATAAAGCGGCGGCTGCAGTCTCAGCGACCCACTCCGATCCCCAAAGTTCACTCTCCTCGTCGACCACCGGTGTCGCTGTAACACAAGAATCGGTCTTCTTCTTCTTCTTCTGCTCCTCCTCCTTCTTCTTCTTCTTCTGTGCAGATCTCGCAGGGGCAGCTCTCAGTCTCTTGGCCGGTTGAAAATCATCTAGATATAAAGACAGACAAACCGTTTAAAAAACAGCGTTATAAACAACTCGTTTATTTAAACGTGTTGAAATGCATTGTATATCAATCTCATACCCTCACTATCGTAATCCCAGAGCTGTCTGCTTATCACCCGCTCACGACACAGCTCGTCCGTCCTCTGCAGCCCCTCCAGCGGTCGCTCCCCGACTGTCGAGCGGCCGGGTAGCACAGGGCCGCTGGGGCTTGGTCCTCCGCTCACCGCGCTCTCGACACCCTCTACATTACCAGATAGGATAAAAGATAATCAGCTACACACACACACACACACACACACACCATTACTATTTTTAATATAAAACCCCGGCATCACATACATACTCACCCTGACTGTTTATTTCAGTTAAAATAGCATGCTCTCTGCGTCTCTTTAAAGACAGACGACCTCTCTGCGGCCCTCCAGGATTTTCTGTGAACCACACCAACATTTTGTAAAAACCACAACTTTCTGATCCTGCTTTAAAACAGGGATACACGTAAGAATAACTCTCACCTTTATCACTCAGGTATGCTTCGCCACGATCGTCCGACACAGCGATGGTCACTGTTGAGCGGACCCATATTTCCATTAGATCCCCACAGTAAGAGCATCACCCAAGATAAAACATATTATAAAATATATATATAAATGACGGATACATACCTCCACCAGATGCTGATGATGATGATCGTGGAGAATCCTCATCCAGCAACGAAATGGATGCGATACCTGACGGAGTCACGCTATTTTGAAATACAATGTATTCGCTGCAGACGGGCTGATATACACGCTATTGAATCGAGGAACAAACGACGCACGTACCTGACGGAAAGATCATCATGGTTGTTCCCTACAATTCTTGCTAATAAAACAAGCGATAGAAAAGGCCCTCAGGCGCCTTCTGCAGGTATTTAAATACCCGCCACACATGACACAGACCCTCACACCCACCTCGGCTGCGCGTCACCACGCCACAACCCACAGACATAGGTATGACCAATAGGAAAATCGCGCCGCCCTGTGGGTGGGGAGCGTGACGACGATTTTATGGTTTATTATCTTTATGACTGTCATAAATTACGGCCATAAAAAGTGACCCCCCCTTAATAGCCCCCGCCACATAAACCATTATATACTACTGCCATTTTATGTGTTGCCGCTGTCTGGTTCTTCCCTAGACAACCCACACCATGTGAAAAGAGACACTGCAGCAGCTGGCAGTTTTGATAACAGAGTATATATTGATGTCATCAGTGCCCAGAGGAGTCCCTGACGAGAATAAAGCTAGAAACCAAGTTGCAGCAGGGTTTGAATCTTTTCTGTTTTGGTGGTTAACCATTTATAAAAATGCTGACTGGATAAATTACTTGAATTATAACCAGCAGAGATTCATTAACTATACTAGAGATGCTGTCAGAGGCTTAGCAGAGTTTAGGTAAAACTAGTCTTATGACCTGGCAGAATCGGATGGCATTAGACATGTTGCTGGCTAAGGAGGGAGGTGTTTGTAAAATGTTTGGATCTGCCTGTTGTACCTTTATTCCTAACAACACTTCCCCAGATGGATCTGTCACTCGAGCTTTACAAGGACTCCAAGCCTCATCTGAGGAGTTCGCTGAGAATGCTGGTATTGACAACAACTTCACTTCTTGGCTGGAAGGAATGTTTGGTAAATGGAGCGGTCTGATCCAGTCCATACTCATCTCAATGGCTGTGATGACTGCTATTTTGGTTACCTGTGGTTGCTGTTGCAGTCCATGTATTAGAGGCCTTGGTCAAAGCCTTATTGACACAACAATTAACAAACAAATGTATCAGTCCATTTCACAGGATGACCAGGACCCTGAAACTCCTCCAGAGTTGCCAAGGTCAACTGCCTGACAGAAAAAATCCATCCACCCACTTTCCTGCTGCCCCTCCAACACCCTCTGCACCAACGTCACCCTGTATGCATGCTTCTTTGCTTCAAATCCAACAGCTTTAGACCCCCTGCAGCATACCCCGCTATCATTGTCTTTTGCGCGATTGCACACGCTCTACCTCTCCATAAAAAACCCGCCACCGCATTTTGCAACTGCAGCAAAAACCTCCTTGGTAAATCATACACTTGCATAGCGTATAGGGCTTTCGACACTGCCAGCGCGTTTACCACCACCACCCTACCTTTTAAAGTTAATCGCCTCAGACGCCACCAGCCTAACAGTACTTCAATGCGGCTGATAACCTCCTCCCACGTCACATCACGCGCCGCCCCATAGTCCTGCCCCACCCACACACCCAATATTTTCATGTTCCCTTCTATTCTTCTAAACCCCTAGTATGTATGCGCTCTCCTGCCGCCGTTTTTCCAGCCCTAAAAAGAACTCCGTGTTCCTCTCACCCTCCACCATATGTCTCACCCGACTCCTTATCATGGCTCCCCTACATTTCATCTCTTCATATCTCTTTAACTGATTCTTCAGGCCCCAATAGACTTCGCAATCCTCATCCGGCTCTCTCTCTAACCACTCCACTTCATTGTCCAGGAGCCTCTGCAACCGAGCCCCCTCCTCCTTCTCCCTCCAAGCCTTCTGCTTACTGTAATTTATACATATCTTCTTCACCCGAGCCGACCACATGACATCAAAGCAAAATCAATTCTAGACTGCTTCAGCTTGCCCCGAACTACCTGCCTTCTCGAAAAAGTCCTTTTGGCAGGATACAGCATTTTCCATACATCCACCATCTGCCCTTCTGCCATAAGCTTCCAAACCGCCTTTCTACTCGTGTCATCCCCAAAAGAATTATTTTTTCCCACATCAGTTTTTTCCATAACAACATTCCAATCCCCCATCATTATTGTAGCATCCGTACACCACTTCACCAAGGATCTCACAAAAACCCCCCTGGCTGCTTCATCATTGGGTGCGTGCACGGCCACCACCCGCATCCATTTACCCTCATACTCCACTTCAATCACTACAACTCTACCCCCCTCCCTCTCCACCCCATATATATGCTTCACACTCCCCCACCGCCTCTTTACCAATATTACTACATCCCTCCACACCACACCCCCCACCACCACCCTATACCTCCCCTTCCCCTCTATTTCTTTAATAATGTTCTCATCCCACTTCACCTCCTGCAGACACACCACATCCCCCTTCAATTGCTCCATGAAAGATCTCCTCTTCCCCTCTGTCCTTAGTACATTTACATTTAAAGAGAAAAAAGACAGCATCAATTTATATTGTCCATTTTTAATGCAACCTAGCTCCTCACCCTTACTCATTTCCCCCTTGTCCCCACTTTCTTCCGCTTATCAGACTGCACCACCTGCCATCCTCCCGTAGTCCTTTTCCGCACTTGCCCCCCCTCATTATTGCCCCATACCCACCCCCCCCACATATTTCCCTCCTCCCTCAGAGCCATCATTGTCCTTTTCCCCCTCATCTACTGCATATGACAACTCCAATGAAACAGTATCCAGGCTAGATCCTATTTCTCCCTCCCCCATACTTGAGCCTGCCGGTCACGAATTACCCGAAAATATTCTGATCCAGCCGCCGTCGCAAACTTCGCCGAATATGGCAGTGACTGCACCCTGTCATTAAAACGGACGTTCATAAAGCGCGTCCCATCAGCTATGTTTGTCCCTGGCCACATCCGCCGCTTGATCGGTGAGGTCAGAGTCACTCCCCATCCCTACAGCTTCGCTGCAATCTCTTCATCCTTTATATAAGCTGGCAGCTCCAAAAACGAAACCACTAGCTCATCATTTGTGATTTCCTTCACTGTGACTTGCGTGCTTCCAATCTTCAGTCCGTCTAGCAGCCTCCTCTTCCCAATCGGGTGACTCATCGTCACTTCGTATGTCCTTGTATTCTTACATCGACAGGCTAAAATCCCCCCACACAGCTCTCTAATGCTCTTCATCAGCTCAATGGGTGTCACGACTTCCTCTCCCTGAATGTCCACCGTCACCGTCAGCTCCTTGCTATATGTTTGTCCCACCGTTGTTGCAGTCCCCTCTTTCCGCGCTCCACTTCCGTCCCGGTTGTCCACACTATCGTCCTCCCGTCCGCTGTCAATCATACTTCTCCCTGCCATTTGTCCGTCGCTGCTTCTCTCACCCGTTCTCTGCCGAGCTGCCGACTCCACTCTCTGCCATGCCGACATGTAGCTTAGCTTTGCCACTCTGCATCAGCACCCCCCCCCCCCCCCAAAAGCTAGACCCCCGCCGGAGGCGCGCCGGCCTTCCTCCCAACCTCCTCCCTCTCTGTAACGATTCCTCTTCTGTCCAAACGCCGAGCAAAAAAAAAAGAACACACATTACAATCCAACCAAAAGCTGTTGTTCCACACGCTGTTTTGCTCTGCTGTCGCACCGAACTGTCACGTGGTCAGGACGGTGTGGCCGTAGGCAAAGCAGCTTGTGACAAATGCGGTATTTATTGATGTAGACTGACTAAATGTACTTTTGATTTGCTGTTTTTTTTTTTTTAAATGACTCTGCAGAGCCTTTCTCACTTCTGCTCGAGGCGGGTATCGAACCCCGGTCTCCCGGGGTGAAAGCCCTGAGCGGTGTCTCCCACCCGTCCACCCCAACCACCGCCTTTTTTCAGCTGGCACCCAAAAGAAGAGAAGCCTACAGCACCTGGTATTCCCAGGCGGTCTCCCGTCCAAGTACTAACCGGGCCCGGTCCTGCTTAGCTTCCGTGATTGGACGGGATCGGGTGCAGGTTTTTTTTGTTGTTTTTAACCCTCTGGGGTCGACGCACGCGCCGGCGCGTTTTGACGCATCTTTTTCTGATAAGGCCGAAACAAACTGAAATTACTCCGTCAATTCCTGATCGTACAGATAAAAGAAGTATAATCATTCAAATCTGTAAAGGGTCTAGTTTTAGTGGTATACCATCATAATAACAACAAAACGTTGTGCTTTTTTAATAAAGAAAGCCGACGGTGCGCTCTCGGACTTTTCTGTCTCTGCCATTTTCTCTTCACAGACGCGTAAATAAAACACCAGAATCTCAGCGAATACTTGGCTCATAAAAAATAAGAATTATATGGCTAGAAAGCTTGAAATGTTTTTCTTTTGAGTGAAACAATTCAAGTCAAAAAACAAATCATCACTTTTTATTAATCCGTATGAACGTAAGGAGAAGTCCGTTTTTTCCTGTCTCACCTCATTACAGGTAATGCGGTCCCGCCTTGTCCACTGTCCACTGTTCACATGTAAATAATCTCAGGTGAACCAGGTAAATATGTGCACACCCCCGAGAAATGACACAAAATATCAAACTTCATCATAGGAATTTACTCACTTTTCGCGCGTTTGGATGATGGCGCGTTACGCACGTGAAGCGGCGCTCCTTACATTCCACACAGAGACAAATAGTTTAGCTTGACCTCAGAGTAAAAACCACTGATTTTAACTCAAATGAGGATCGTTTGCTCCTCATTGTGTTGTATTGTGCTGCACTAATCCGTCCATCTACATTGACTGAAGGCTCATTATGCGCACCTTTGTCTGGACGTTCAGTGCGTCTTTTGTGTTCTCAGGTAAATCACATGACTATTCATCCTCAGACACACCCTCTGCATATGGCCTTTCTGGACAAAAAGTGTCTTAGAAAATTTAAATCAGTGTATTGTTTACTGTGAATGTGTGAACAAGATGACATTCACAGCACTCTGAAGTAAACACTTTAGCCTACAACATGCTGGTCTCCAAAGTCTTGTGAACCAATGTTCTGTTTGTGTTTTATGGTCTTATTTCAGTGAGTAAAAAATTGTAGTTTTTCACTAGCCATGCATAAACACTTTTTTCTCAAAAACAATAATGTATAAACTTGCTGCTCACATATTGTTGTAGCCAATTTTGTGCTGATTACAGTGTTATTAGACTTTAGACATTTATATGTTTAAAAAAACACTGAAAAAAGCACAAATGTCAGGACATGTCAAAATTTGTCCAGGCCCCAAAAACCCCCTCAGACCCCAGAGGGTTAATATCAAAAGAGACATAACAATGCATTACACCTATTTACAATCTTTTCCAATCACAATTATGCAAAAACACAAACCACACAAGGGTCAACAACACTCCCAACAATACATTTCAGTTCCCCCCAAATCCCCCCCCCCACTCCCCCCATTATCAAAACCCCCACCCCACACTCTATTTCACCACCCCACCCTAACACCCACACAATGCACAAAATCCCCCCTCCCGATGACACACCATGGGAAAACCCCACCCCACCCCACTCCCCCATCTCATCCCCCCGCCCTCCCTATGCAACCCGCAGTCCGCCCACCCCCCTTTTGTTCACAGTTACCCCCCCACTCCATACCCCACAGCAGTGCACCCCCTCCTAAAACCCAAAATCCAACTCCAGCTTGTGTCCCTGTGCTTCCCTACAAAACGTAGACTTCCCTCCAAACACTCCCATAAACCATTCCCTGTCCTTTTCAAAAAACCCCCCAAGTGAGCTGCAACCACTGACTTATAAATCCCCTCCAAGTTGACCATTTTCTGCTCAAATAAAGCATAGTTTCTTGCGACCATAACTGCTCTTCGCGCCAGGCTAAGCAGGCAATTCACCAACACTTCATTGTACTTCCCGTCCTCCTCCGTCAGCCCGAAGGCCCACATCCACTCCCAATCCCCTCCTCTTCCATTTCTACCTGGCATCTTGTCTCCAGAAGAGCTCTCACCCTTCCCTTAAATCCCTGTAAAGACAAACACCCAGCAGTAAATGCTCTAAATTTTCATCTTCTACCCGACACCTAGCGCATGTCCTCTCAAACTTCTCTTTGCTAATCTGATGCAGCACAATCCCTGTAAAAACCTTCCTATGCCTTATCCTAAAGTCGTTGCTAAATTTCGATGCCCATACAGAGTGCCGTGTAGGTTCTTTCCAAATTCTTCGACAATCCCTCTCCTCAAACACCCTTGCCCAATGCTCCTCAGCTGCTGGCCTTTTGACCTTTCTGGCAAACCAAGGCCTTATACCAATAAGCAAATTTTGCCTCCTTCAGGGCTGGCGTCCCAGGCATGCGTGCTAGCACAAACTGCGGGGACTTCCGATCCTGCTGTGGTCTCCCTTCTTCACCAGCTCTATCCACTCCCCTGGCACGCACCGCTCCAACATCTCCCAAAACGTCTTCAACCTGTGCTGCCTATACGTCGGCCCCTGCAGCCTAATTCGCCGATTGATCTGCGTCACAGCCCAGGAGCCCTCATCCGTTAACACATCCCCCAACTTGTACACCCCCCACCCTTCTAAAAGAGTAGGCCGCAGCGGCTTACCATTATTGAGGATCAGTGGATTGTTAAAAATAGGTTGCTTTAAAACCTGGGCTCTGCTCGTGACTTGACAACGTACTAACTCCCTCACCTGTACCTGCACCCATGCCCCCATCACCTCTTTGAAAAATGGCTCCAAGTGTTGCCATTTCATCGCTGAAGCATTCGCACACAAATCAAACAAACCACTCCCTCTTCCCAAATCAATGCCCTGACAAAAAAAATCCATCCACTCATAGCCCTGCCTGCCACCGAGCACCCTTTGTAGCAGCTTCACCCGAAAAGCAGATTTTTTGGCCTCAAAATCCATCAGCTTCAAACCCCCCCCTCGTATCCCGCTATCATCGTCCTCTGTGCCACTGCACAG